>NC_034608.1:36922096-36960647 GCF_900095145.1 Mus pahari
TGAATTCTAAATAATCAATGTGTTGTTGTTACCTCTTAGTAATTTACATGCTAAGTATAAGTAAATACTTAGTATTTACACACTAAGACATTTCTGGTTTTGCTTTTTTTGGTGCATAAATAAGAGGAGGCTGCTGCCCTTTGCTCTGGTCACCTTAAATAGTCTCCTACAACGCTTTCGGTTTTTTTTTTTTTTTTTATGAATTTGTAAATCTAGCTCATACATTCCTTAAGCAGAACATATGATTAGTTGTCTGATTTTTTTTTTTTTTTTTGATTAAGCTGCATTCTGAATAACAGCCAGCTTCTTGCTCATGCTTTGGTGCTCTCTTAATTTTTGTTTTTTTGTTTTTTTTGTTTTTGTTTTTTCGAGACAGGGTTTCTCTGTGTAGCCCTGGCTGTCTTGGAACTCACTTTGAAGACCAGGCTGGCTTCGAACTCAGAAATCCGCCTGCCTCTGCCTCCCAAGTGCTGGGATTAAAGGTGTGCACCACCATGCCCAGCGCTCTCTTAATTTTTTATTTTATCATTTATATGTGTGTATAAGTGTTTTGAATGTATGTATGTTTGTATGTGTACCATGTGCCTGCCTCCAGAGGCCAAAGAAGGCATTGGATTCCCTGGGACTGGAATTACAGATGGTTGCGAGCCTCTGTGTGAGTGCTGGGAGTAGAACCTGGGTCCTCTGAAAGTGCTCTTAACTGCTGAGCCAACTCTCTTGCCCTCTTTTAATTCTTAATTGATTCTGAAATGACTTGTCTCCTGATAGTTGACAGTGTACCACAACCCAACAAAATGAGCAGACCCTTCAAACCAGACCTCATATCTTAGATGTGAAATAACTTTTCTTTAATTTCAAACTTTTATTCATACTTTTATATGGTCAAATCACAACTGATTTTAAGATTATTTCAGACAGTTTCTTTATAAAGACAAACAGAATAATTTCCAGTCTTATAAATGAAAAATATTTTTAAAATATGGCAAATATAAAATCCCTGTAAATAAACTTGTACTAACCCTTCTTGGTATCAGTTGAATAACTTAGGTTGGTAGCCACAGTTGCCCCTATATCATAGAAGTGAGGAAGAGGTAACTTTTATGTTAAGAGTTTATACATGACAGGATGAAGACATTGGCATTTGGTTTTGCTTTTGTACAATGAGACTTGGATTGGGCTGCCAGGAGACCCGAATAGAAGCCACGTGTACCATTCAGCCAGAGTTGAAAGCAAACTTGTGGGGAGCTGAGCAGAAAGTGTTTAATGCTGACTGAGGGGTGACTGGGATGCCCTCCCCAAAATGACAGCAACCATGTTGCTGCCATCTTTAGTTGAGGTAAAGCTGTATTTATCACATCTCTAATCAAAGATTCCAGTTGAATATTCACATAGACTGTAACAGTCATAATAAAAAATGAAGTATCTTTTCCTTTTCTTGTTTCATATATATATATATATATTAGACAGGGTAACACTCAGTAGCTCAGGTTGTCTTATATTAACTTGAACTTACAGTAAGCCTCCTACTTCAGCATCTCAGGTCCTAGGATTACAAAAATTATCCACCACACTGGCTTTAACATTTTGAGTGTGTGTGTGTGTGTATGTATGTATGTTATGTGTGCGTGTTGCATGTATTATAAGTGTTCAGGTGAACATGCCCCTGTGTGCACACAGAGAGTCCAGAGCAGGATGTGGGTTGCCTTACTCTATTGCTCTATGCTTATTGCCTTGACATAGAGTCTCTCAACTTGACCAAAAGCTCACCATTTTCAGTGAGGCTAGCTAGCCAGCACACTCTTGGGATTTACCCATCTATCTCTAAGTTCTGAAGTTACAGGCATGTGCAGACATGCTCAACATCTCTTAGACATGGGCACTTGTGGTTCAAAATCAGGTACTGATGCAGAGCAAGTTTTTTTTTTTTTTTTTTTTTTTTTTTTTTTTTTTTACCTATTGAATCAACACCATAGCTCTTTTAGAATTTTTTTTTAGGTTATTAAAAGTTAATGTGATTGGGCCAGTCTAATGGCTCAGTGGTCAAGGGCACCAGATGTTTTCAAATATTAGAGCATTTCTCTTCTCATTGCAGTGAAATTCACTAAAAGCTGGTTATTGGTATATTGCAGTGATACAATGTGCGTCTCCTCAGTACCTGGTGAGTGCTTTCGCCACCATTATACTGCTTAAATTTGTTATTAACGGGCTGGTGAGATGGCTCAGCGGGTAAGAGCACCCGACTGCTCTTCCAAAAGGTCTGGAGTTCAAATCCCAGCAACCACATGGTGGCTCACAACCATCCGTAACAAGATCTGACTCCCTCTTCTGGAGTGTCTGAAGACAGCTACAGTGTACTTACATATAATAAATAAATCTTTAAAAAAAAATTGTTATTAACAATTAGAATTTACCTTAAAATAAATTTCCCATGGCTTTGGCTGCTAATCCCCTCTGGCCCAAATCCTAGTATTGATAAGATACAAGACTCCTGGGTTACCATTTATTTACAGATTAATTTTGGGACCCTGACTGGGTCCGCAGAGTAGCTAGAATCATAGAGGCCTAAGCCACCACCCCTTGGCTGAGGTGCTTTGTGTAAAGTACCTGTAAACTCTTAAGTGTACCTGCTTGCGTTATAGAGTAGTGTGAACGAACTGGGAATAAGGTAGCGCTTAGGTGTAAGGTGCTGCTGTTGGTGTGCAGTGCACAGACGCTTAACTTCTAGGGCTTGTACCTTGTATAGACGCTCCTTTCAGTGTCTCAGAAACAAAGACTTTCTAAGTGATGGCCAAATAAATTGGTTTGCTCCTTCTTTGGCACTGTCTTATCGAGCATCCTAAACTCTTCCTGAGTCAAGTTTGCATCTGAATCTTGCTGAAGGCAGCTAAATTCCTGGGACAAAATATGTTTACTTAGAGGGGACTCACAGGTTATCCAGTCTGACCCTTGTATCAGGACTGAATTCTTTCCACATTCTGCCCAGATATTCATTGGAATCCACTATCGGTGATCTTTTAAAAAATGTTAATTGTTTATGTGTTCAGTTTTATTCCTCTTTGCTTATTTATCATCCTTGTGATTCTTTCTAACACTAAATTACTTGCTTTGTTTAGCTGGGAGCCATAGAACTGGGTGGACTTGGGTGTGCCTTTGCTTAAGCAGAATAAGCAAAACCTTTGATTCAGGAAATTGTTTCCCAGGTGTAGTTCTAGTCTAACACAGCTTAAATCTGGCTAGGAAATTGGCTAGCAAGAGATTTACAAGACAATTTTTGAAAAATAGGTTAAGATTTTATTTTAATATCTTTTATAAACATAAAACAAACTTGGCATTTAGTGTTTCATTTTTGAAGTCTTGTAAAACAATGTTGTTGTTTACTCTTTGAGAATATTCTGTATTTTGACCGTATTCTTTTTCCTCCCCCAGTTCTTCTGGATCCTCTGCCTGTGTAGTTTTATTGCTGTTGTTGTCTTACTTTTTTATCGATTCTTTGTGAATTTCACATCATGCACTCCAATCCCACTCATCTTCCCATCCTTCTGTAACCGCCCTCTGCCAAAGGGAACAAAAAATAATAATAGAAAAAGAGAACAAAACAAAAAACAGATCTCTGTGGAAGCTGCGGTTTGTCACGGTGTGTCCCACAGTTCATCCTTTAGCTCCAACATCTTTACTTGCAAATGTTCCTTGCAGTGAGTCACTGGTTTGGTTCTAGGCCTCTGCCTTCTGCCACACTATCAATACTGGGTCCTCACTGGGAGTCTTCTCCAGTATCCTGTTGTTGCCCTGTGTCGTGGAGATCCTGTAGGTTAGGATCTGCTTGAAGGGCCTGTTCACACACTCCAGCAGTTCATAGATGAGGTAGATGTTGGTGTGTGCCAACTCAGAGCCCTGGATCTAGGCCTGAGTGGCAGCTGAGTTGGTCAGCCTGCCAGTTCTCTTGCATCCACATCACCAGGGCCAGCTCTATTGTGCTACCCAGGCGAGGTGTGGGTGCTGTAGCCAACAAGAGGCAATGCCAGCTCTCCTGCTCTCAGCGTCCTCAGGACCAGCTTTCCCACACTGGCCAGTGCCATGCTCTCCCAAGTGCCACAGCTGATGAGGGGTCTGGCCAGCTCTGGGGAGTCCTTGGACAGCAACATGGCTCCAGGCAGCAGCCTAGACCAGGGATATCTGAAAGGCCTGTAGTGATACCATGGGCCATAGACAATGACACAGACCCCACCCCCACCTCACCAAGATGCTGTAGAGTCATTGGCCGCAGTATGGGGCAGGACCTCACCGTGGCCTCAGGTGGCTGTGCAGGCTGTTCCTCGGCACCTTAACGTCTCCGTTTCTGCCTCTCTTCATTGTGTAAACACCATTCCACTTCTCTCTCCCTCTCTCTGATACTTACTTGCTCATCTTGGTGGGGGTCCCCCCACTCTGGGTGTCCTCTGCCCTACCTGTGCCGTGCGGTATTGGGTGGAGCTTGTGCAGTCTTTTAACACTCTATTTTTCTATTTTAAATAACAGATGCAATCAAACACTGAAACATTGGAGAAAGCCACATTTCCTCACTGCTTCCTTCCCCTACTCATACCTTCCTTAGGTCTGTAAGTAGTCTACTGTAAAACTTTAGATTTCTTCTGAGAGCTTTTGTAAATAGATCTAATTTTGAGAAGCTTCGGGAACTTGGGAATTGTTACTTCTTAATGGAATTAGAAGTTAATTCTTTCTGAATTTTCATGTTACAGTTCCTTAGACAGTGGCTGATACTGTAATAGCTAGGGAATGCAACTCTAAGTAATACTTTCCCCAAAAGGGTTCTGGGAACTTGGGTCTCCATCTGTGTGTCTCCACAGACCAGTATTCACATGTGCACTCTGTTTTGGGTCCTGTGCTTGTGTCTAGTGGGTGAAGAACTATGGAGCTACCATACCATACTCACTAGTGGGGAGACAAGCAGTGACAAGACCATTCACGTTGACTGTGCTGTGTGGCCTCGCTTGGCCTATCAGGTGGAGCATAGGTGGTTAGAAAAGCTTCTCTGAACGAGGGCCAGAGCAAGTGCTCTGAGAAAGGACCGGTGTGGTGGGGGACATTAGGACAGTCCAGGCAGAGGTGCTGGTCAGTGTTGTGAACAAGTACATGTGATGAGAGCGAGAAGAATCCTTCCACATCTATTTCTAAAATAGCCAATGTGGGGGCTGGAAAGGCGGCTCAGAGTATAAGAGCAGGTACTGTGCCTCCAGATGACCTGAGCTGCTTCCATATCACAATCACCTGTGACGTTCCAGAGGGATCAAGTGCCTTTGGCCTTCTCAGGCACTCATTTGCACATGGCAATGCACCTGTACAACCTGTACATACAATTAAGTTAAAAATAAGATCTTTAAAAAAAAAAAAAAAACACTAGCAAATACAGCTTTTTGGTTGGTAACAAAGCCTTTACTGAATGCTGCTGTATACCAGTATTGTCATTCATCCTTACGTGGTAGGTACCATTCTTAGCTTTTTATAGACAGAAAACAGGTCCAGGCAGTTGATTTGTATAGTCTTCATGGCAATCCAGTTTGGGGGCTGAGTTTGAAGATGTGTTTACAGTTGACGATTGAAGTGACTTCACTGTTCTTGGGGTATTCGTGCTATGAAAGCACAGAGAAACAATTACAGAAAACACTTGATACCTGACATTGTTGGATGGTTGTTTACCAGCTTTTCCAAATAGAGGCAAAGGAGATGTGCTTCACTGCTTATGACAAGTTGAATCTTCACTTCAAGACAACTCACATAGGTATACGGCAGAGCGAGGCAAAGTGGTTCTCAGTTGATATTAGAGAGAATGTGACACCAGAATTGCTGTGAAAACTTCAGGCTCGGCGTTTAAAGCCACCTCTGTTCTGTCCTGCCCTGCTGTGCCAGTCTCTGGTTTCAGTCCACCCCAACTGCTCCTTTTTACATCATAAAAATAATCTATAGGGTATTTAAAACTGATCCTCTATATACTTAAGGCGCAGCTCAGACTTGTGCCTCTCCTTATCTGCCATCACCATACCCTTCCTTTTTACATCAGTAACATCATTTTGGCACTACGTCATAATGTGTAGATTATCTCCTCTTCAAGATTGTAGTCAGTAAAAGGAGAATGACCTTCCTTTTGAACAAAAAAGGTAGTATGTTACAGGGAATTCTGTTCAGGAGGTTCTATGACCCTGTGTTAAATTTTACTTTAAGGAATGGAGGCTTTTAAATGGTTTGTGAAGATGGTTGTGTTTATCTAACGAGGATCACATTTACTGAGACTGTTGAATCCCCAGGACTATGATAAAATGAATAAAAGCAAGACAGTATAAAAGAATTCTAGGACTGCCAAGAAACAGAGAAACCTTTGTCTGAGCATTTAAAAGCCTGTGGTTTTGGAATTTTTAAAACTGTAGCACACTAAGGTTTACCTTGTTTCTCCCAAGGCATTAAAGGCAAGTACAGATGGAAGTGTTAGAAAGGTATTTGAGTGTCTCTATGTTCATGTAAGGGGTAGTTCACAGGCTGGCCGCTTTGCTGCCATGTCTATGGGAATTCAAGGACAGGGAGTAAATGAGTTCATATCTAGGAGAGTTATACTAAGTTCCAGTCAAGGGACCAGTGTTATACATTGATAAAATAGCTGTCATTCAGGATAGAAAGAAGTTGGTTTATAACAAAAGACAGTATCCATGTAGTGAGTTAAAGACCAAGATAAATATATATACAAATAACTTTGGAAATAAGGGATAATACAGCTGAATCCCCGAGTTTTGCTTTTGTTATTTTTTTTTAAAGATTTATTTATTTATTTTATGTATATGAGTTCACTGTAGCTGTACAGATGGTTGTGAGCCTTCATGTGGTTGTTGGGAATTGGGTTTTTAGGACCTCTACTTGCACCAGTTGGCTCCTGCTCAATCCACCCCGGCTTTTGTTACTTTTAAGTGAGGTTGGAGGTATTCTTTGTATTAGTAGGTGACTCTGAGTTGTAAGGATCATGGTGAATGTCACTTCTCTGTGCACCTATACAATGTTTTGTTTCCTTCCTGGAGGGACATTTTTTTGTTAGTTTTTATTATTATTATTATTATTATTATTATTATTATTGATTTCTTGCATATTATCCTTATAGTTAATATTCAGAGTGAAAAAAGTTTATTTAAAACAAACAAAACATTTTATTTAATTAGAGTAGGCTCTTATTTAGCTCAGGCTGTCTGCAGACTCATGTAAGATGACCTTGAACTTTGGACAACCCCCTTCTTTGGATGCCAGGATTTATGTGGTGCTTAGGATCAAATCCAGGGCTTTAGGCATGCTAGGTCAGCACTCTACCAAGGGAAGTGTATAAGGGATCTTGGAGTGAGAGGTCTGGGTATAATAATTCCTTTCCCTTTGTCACACTGTAGCAGTTCTACTTTGAGAATGGAATACATTTGTCATGCTGCTCTGAAGACTTCAATGGTTGATCTTTACTGTCACCTTGACTGGATTTACAATCACCTAGGAGATGTGCTTCTGGGCATGTCTTCATTCCAGGATGTTTCCAGAAAGTGATAACTGAATGTGTCCTCATTTGATAGGGTGGGGCCCTGAACTCGATAAAATAGGAAAGGAAACCACAGGGCAGCATTTATCTGTTTCCGGTCCAGGGACACAGTGTGGCCAGCTACTTCACACTCTTGCTGCCAAGCCTTTCTACGTTGTAAGACTGTATCCTTTCTTAAAAGGCAACATAAATCTCCACCCGCAGGATTTTTCTGTGTAGCCCTGGCTGTCCTGGAGCTCAGAGATCTACTTGCATCTGCCTCCTGAGTGCTGGGTCTATAGGAGTACCCACCAGGCCTGGCTAAAATAAACCCTTCTTAAATTGCTCTGTCAGATACTCTGGCACAACAATAAGAAAAATAATTCATACAAAGACCAAGTGAGATAATATGTTATATTTTTTAGTTCAGAGAGTAGTAGGTAATAGATGATGAGAAAAAAAAAGGACCCTTTTGAAGTAAGGACAGTATTGAGAGACATGCATGCTGATTGCATGAATTTTTGTGATATGTAAGTTTCTACTCAATTCACATGGTAATTGTACATTCTGATCATTAATCAAATAATTGTGTTTACTACTTTAACCTTGTTACAAAGTATAATTTTACTAATTACTAATTTACATTTATTATTTATTTAATGAAGTATTTCAAATTGGACTCAGAAAAAGACCACAGGTTTTGTACATATTATAGTAGAAAACCCTTAGTAGGTGGAAATCCTGTGTTTCTTTACAAGGTCATGTCTAGAACATGTTCTTGGGTGATTTCATTAAGCAAACAGGAGGAGGTGTGGTTGTACCAGTTAGGCTAAGCAGTCAACATGACCTTTTAAAGCCATACATCCTGTGTGTGAGCATTTTTTTTAAAATATGTCGGAATTCCCCAAAATAGCTAGTATAATAAGTACACACACCAGTAAGTCTCTTATTACTATAAAATATTGTGTAATAGTATGTGCAGTTCTTTTATGTGATTGGCACTGGAGTAGGTTTATTTATATCAGCATTTACCCATACAAGGTGGCTATCATACAGGCCTTGGAAAGTTTTCAGCTTCTTTGAAACTTGTGGGGTTACTTCTCCAGTTGTATGTATTGTCCATGGTTGGCTAGACATGGCACAAGACTGTCGCATGGACCTAAAGACAAATTAAAAGAATTCATTTCAAATGATTTCCAGCACAGAGTTTAAATTGTACATGCAACCTTAGTCAGTGTCCTTGTAGCTGCATTTCGGGGTAATTGGAGGGATATGGACTAGTTAGTTATTTCTTTTACTTGATGACAGTTTTGAATGAAAAGCATATTAGATACAAAAATAATTTAACTGTTGAACAGGCACACACACACACACACACACACACACACACACACACACACGGTCCAAAGCAGCCTTGGTAAGTGAAATCTGAGGTTGGGCTCAAGGTGGAAAGACATTGGTGAGGAGCCAAGAGAATGAACGGCCCCAGAGAGAATCCCCGAATTAAGGGCGTGGGCAATCATACAGTGATCTACAGTTTTTAATCTGTAAATAGTTTGTAAATTCTTAACCCTTTAAAGAAATTCCCCAACCCCACTCTGCGAATCAGACTGCCCTGGAACTCATTGTAGAGGCCTAAGGTGGCCTCACATTCACACAATCATTTTGACACAGCTTCCCAAGTGCTGGGATTACAAGTATAAGCTACTGTGCCTGCCTTCTTAGCTTTTTAAAATTTGAAAACACTACAACCTTGTAACTAGTTTTATACTTGTTAATAAAATAACAGTAACTGGAACTGGGGAGATGGCTCAGGCTGCTTTTCCAGAGAGACCCAGGTTCAATTCCCAGGAGCCACACAATGGCTTACAACCATCTGTAGCTACAGTTCCTGGGGATCTGATGCCCTTTTCTGATTCCTGCAGGCCTCAGGCAAGCATGTAATGAACAAACACACATGCAGGTAAAACATGTCTTTCTGTATTGTTCTTCACTGCCTTGCTTGTATGTGAGTACTGGAGATATAAATTCTGGTTTTTATGCTGAGGCAAATGTGTTATTCACTGAACCCCACCCCTAACAAGCTCCATCAATTGTATGTCTGCCCATCCATCCATTCATCCACCTATCTATTATTTATTTGGTTTGTCAAGACAGGATTTCTCTGTGTAGCCCTGGCTGTCCTGGAACTCACTCTATAAACCAGGCTGGCCTTGAACTGAGAGATCTGCCTGCCTCTACCTACTGAGTACTGGGATTAAACATGTGCTCCACCCTTATCACGTTTCCCACCCCCAAGCCCCTACCTCACCTAAACTTTTTATCTTTTAAATGAAAACTTTTGGGGCTGTAGAGATGGCTCGGTGGATAAGAACACATAACTCTTTCGCAGCGGATCAGAGTTCATTTTCTAGAACCTTTACCTATCAGCTCAAAACCACCGGTAAGTACAGATCTGGGGCTCTGACACCCTCTTCTGGACTCTCAACAGGACATGCACTTGTATGTGCGTGCACACACACACACAATTAAAAGTAAATCTTTAAAGATGTAAAAATATCTTCTTCCCTTTCATATTAACAAACGTAAAACCAAATACATACCCTTTATAATTCAAAGGACAGAAGAAATTTGAATTATTTTAGATAGAAGTGCTTATTCATTCTTGAAACTTTAGAAATGTATAATGTTTAAAATTATGTACATTATTTACACAAATACTATTTGCATTCTTTTCTTGATTTATTAATGCCTATTCAAAGTACTTGTAAAGTCCATCAATGGGAGGAGAGACCCTTGGCCTTGCAAGCTACAGTACAGGGGAATGCCTGGGCCAGGAAGCAGGAGTGGGTGGGTAGGGGAGCAGGGTGGGGGTGGGGGGAGGGTATAGGACACTTTCGGGATAGCATTTGAAATGTAAATGAAGAAAATATCTAATTAAAAAAAAAAACAGCAAAGTACTTGTAAATGATCTGCATCTGTTTAAGACCCACAGTTTGTCCTTTCACTTTGCTTTCAGACTGTTGGCAGTTTTACACAGGTAGGACTGCCCTGTAGTCTGTTTATTTCTGAAGATTCCAAGCAGTTATGATTTAAATGAAATACAAGAGGCTCTTGCTCAGATAGCTCCTCTGAGATAACTCTTTTTGGCCTCTTCACATTTCAGCTGGAAACAGCAACTCTTTCAGTAAGCTATTGGGCAAAAGTTGTTGGGTTTTTTGTTTGTTTTAGATATACTTGTGCATACACATACACTCATGAGTCTCTTGTACATTATAAATAAGCACATAGATGAAAGGACATAGAGGGATATGAATTTAATTCTAGGTGTTTTTGTTTGCTTCCTTACATCCCGGGATAGCTTCCAAATCATTATAAACAAAGCTGAGGATAGCCTTGATGCCTCTGATAGTTCTGCCTCCTCCTTCCTGGTGCTGAGATCACAGGTGTGCTACCGTGTGTAGCGAGCAGGAACCTTCTGCCCACTGGGAAAGCAGTCCCATCTGCAGAGCTGCATTCTCAGCTTCCGGAATTAAGTTCCGGATGCTGTTTTTGTTTCTTTTCACATAGAATTTGAATGGTATTTCTCCATTCTCTTCCCTAGTTGAAGTCACGGTTTATCTGGACACCACTGCAGATATGTTTGTGAACAGTCAGGGACTTTGTTTAGAAGTGAGTCTTAGGCAGTGCTCAGCTGACTACTGAACAAGGTCTGTGTACTTGTTGAACTGCTATCTCTGTTGAGCATTGTTTCATTGTGTGCCTTGGTTTCTCTCTTTAAGATGAGAGAAACTCATTGCTAGAAAGAAACAAGACAACCTAGGAAGAGGCATCTTTCTCTGCAGAGGTTTAGAATCATGCTTGTGCTAAAAACAATAGTAGGCCGGGCGTGGTCAGCCCGACAATGAGTGAGTTCCCGACAGCCAGGGCTGTACGGAGAAACCCTGTCTCAAAAAAAACCAAAACCAAATAAATAAATAAATAAGCCAATAGTAGGCAACTATGGTATTTTAAAGGTAGAGATGTAGAATCTTAAGCTTGATTACCATTAATTGATCTTTAGATTTTGTTTTGTTTTGAACAAGAAACTTGTGCTATTCACTGATCTTGAATATTTTTCTTTCAAGAAACTTGATATTTTTAATGCCTTATCTTACCTAAGTATAAATTCAGTGTTGGATTAGTGTAGTTTTCTATGTACTTCTAGTATCCTTGCATGTATCGAATATAATATTGGAGCCGGGCGGTGGTGGCGCACACCTTTAATCCCAGCATTCAGGAGGCAGAGGCAGGCGGATTTCTGAGTTCGAGACCAGCCTGGTCTACAAAGTGAGTTCCAGGACAGCCAGGGCTATACACAGAAACCCTGTCTTGAAAAAGGGGGGGGGGGGTGCGGAGAGATGGCTCAGTGGGTAAGAGCATTGACTGCTCTTCCAGAGGTCCTGAGTTCAATTCCCAGCAACTACATGGTGGCTCACAACCATCTGTAATGAGATCTGATGCCCTCTTCTGATGTGTCTAAAAGACAGCTACAGTACTTACATATGACAAATACATCTTTAAAAAAAAAGAAAAAGAATATAATATTGGCACTTGTGTGCATGTGTGTGTGAGTGTGGGTATCCCTGCCTGTGTGTGTGTGTGTGTGTGTGTGTGTGTGTGTGTGTGTGTGTGTGTGTGTTTGTATGTGATGCTAGATAGATGGTGACCTAGGAGTTTAGGCATACTAGGTAGGTAGTCTACCAGTGAGGTGGGGGGGAAGGGGAGGAGAAACTGGTTCTTGCTATGTAGCCCAGGCTAGCCTCAAATTCCTAATCCTCCTGCTTTAGCCACTTAAGTGTCAGGGATTTCGGGCATGCACACTACATCTAGTTAAAAGTTATCTTTGAATGGTTTGGGTGTTATCTTCAGCTTAGAGGCTAGACATATCTCTAAAGAACCTTACATATACATACATACATACATACATACATACATACATACATACATACACACACACACATTTACCTGAAACACTGCCATGCACCTGTAGTTCTTATAAAGTGTACCCAGTGGTCCTTAAATAGTTCTACTTTATTAAGAGTGGTTGATCATGAGCTGGCATCCCAGTATTAACTCTGAACAGATCAGCTAACCATTGATTACTTACTTGTTTGATTGATGTCATTTGTAAACTTGATTAGAATTAGACACATGTGAACACACTGTGCAGTTGTCTTAGAGCAGTAGCAGAAACCTTCGTGTAAGTTCTTGACATCTAACTTTATATCATGTAGCCGCATTGTTTTTACACAGGGCTTATTAATGCCCTTTCGGTTTTTGTTATCATTACAGTATTTGTGAGTAGTTTCACCATCAAGAAGGCAATCCTTTCCGGCATAGTAGACTCCAAAGCCTTAGCTACCTTCTGCATAATCCTTAGTGCTAAAGTAAAAGTGACCCAAAGGAAGGGAGCAGATGAGCATCAGCAGTCATTTGTTCCCCTGAAGCCCCTTTCTTACCACTGGATACTTAACAATTGCAAAACAGAATTCAGTACAGTGAAAACCTGGCCTCATCCCTTGGTTAAAGACAGGGTGTAGCCAGGAGGGTACAGTGGCACATGCTGTAGTGACCCCGACTTGATGTTCCAGCTCACAGGGACCCTCTGGCCTCCCTGTTGTAGTCCCCTAGCTCCTTAGCCTGCGTTTTGTTCCGCACACAAGTGGACTAACATAAGACTCCAACACACAGCTTTCATTTGGTCTTATGCTCAGAAACCCTTTCGTCTCATTTGTTAAAATATACCCAGCGTATACAGCAGCTCTCCATTTCACAAATCCTTAAAATATAGAGCGTGTTCATAATATTTGCATTATGTCCAATTACTGTTATGTGTATGCCCATCTCTTCCATGGACTGTAGAGCCTTATATATTATTAGCGATCAATAACTTCTTGTGGATTTTTCTTATGGGGATATCAATCATTCTGTCTTACTTTATGATCATTAACCTGTCCTACATTTAAGTACTTTATAAGTGTGAGCTATTTATAGTGTGTGGGGCTCCCAAGAGAACTCTGATGTTTGTTAGTCATGGATAGAGCGAGTTACATTGTGTCCTTGTCAGTTTTCTTTCACATTCTTTTTTTTAAATTGTCAAAGTAATGATTCTTTTTGTTTTCTCTTTTAGATATTGCTATATGGAGATTTGCCAAAAAATAAAGAAAATGTAATATATTTAGCAAATCATCAAAGCACAGGTTTGTATTTTATTGCATGAAATTTGGGTTTTTCTAGAAACGGTAAATGAGCATTAGTATGTGTACACACACACAAACACACACACACATACATATGTTTTAAAGACAGGATCTCATGTGACCCAGAATGGCCTTATGCTCTCTAAGTAGCTGAGAATGATTTTAAGCTGTGACACACCTGCCTTCCTCTCCAAGGTACAGGAATTACAGGTGCTATCTTTGTACACCTGGCTTATGTGGTGCTGGGTATTAAACCCAAGACTTCATACAAACTAGGCAAGCACTGTCCCATCTGAGCCACATCCCCAGCCCATCAAATAATATTTTAAGGTCATTTATTTAATGAGTTTTATTATGTGTGTGTGTGTCTGTCTGGGTTTGAGCTTGTGAGTACACTTGCCTGTGGAGGCCAGTTGGAAAGCACCAGATATTCCCTGGAGCTTGACTTGCAGGTAGCGATTAGCTGCCCTGTATGGATTTGGGGAACTAAACTGGGGTGCTCTGAAAGAAATATGTACTCCTTTTTTTTTTTTTTTTTTTTTTTTTTGTTTTATTATATGTAAGTACACTGAATAGCAAGAATGAATCTCTTTATTAATATAGCCNTAAACTGGGGTGCTCTGAAAGAAATATGTACTCCTAAGATTGAAATTCTTTTTTTTTTTTTTTTTTTTTTTTTGTATTCAAACCAATAGCAAGAATGAATCTCTTTATTAATATAGCCAAGTGTTCACACCCTTCATGGAATGTACTGTCATGTTTCAGTTGAACTTTCCAGTATTCAAACACCCAAGATTAATCCAGTGTTCCTGAAGATGAGGTATTTCCTCTTTCTATCACCCAAAGCTTCAATAATAGCACTTAGAACACAACGACAGAATGAAGTTCAAAGCATTAATGGCAAAGTTCTAACATAAAGAAAGCAAGGATTCTACTCTTGAAGGGAATAGCATTTTATGACCTTTTTCTGAACTATTGTACTGGGATATATCAGGAACTAGCCACTCTGAGATGCCCAGCATCGCCAGCTTAGCGGCCTGCTCTATTGGGGCTAGCAGTTAAAGGGCTTGGCTATCCAAACCTTACACGTCTAGATCTCTACACTTCAGGGCTGGTGAGATGGCTCAGTGGGTAAGAGCACCCGACTGCTCTTCCGAAGGTCCGGAGTTCAAATCCCAGCAACCACATGATGGCTCACAACCATCTGTAACAAGATCTGACTCCCTCTTCTGGAGTGTCTGAAGACAGCTACAGTGTACTTACATATAATAAATAAATCTTTAAAAAAAAATCTCTACACTTCAGAGAAATATGTACTCTTAACTGCTGACCTTTGTCTCTAGCCTTTAAATATTAATCTTATCTATTTAAGCAAACTAAGGTAGCTTTTGTTTTTAACATAAATTTGCTGTGGATTTTGAATCTGGCTTGCAATTTTATTTTGCTTTTTTGGTAGGGAGAGTTTGGTTAGTAATGTGAAAGGTATGGTTTTTGTCCAGGCTTCTCTTCTTCGTCCCTATTTCCCAGAATAACCCTTTAGTTTATTAAGTTTTCTGTCTCTAAGTTATATTTTTAGAAGTGGGATTGGTGGGCCCAAGTGTATACATTTTAATTCTTAATTCTACACCTAGCCTTTTATTTACTCTGAGACGTATTCTTGCTTTGTTGACCAGGCTGGCCTCAAACTCACAGTTCTCCTGCCTCCGTCTCTGGAGTAATGGATCACAGTTGTATGCTGCCACTGTTTGCACTCTGTATGTGTGGTTGTTAAGCCGCTTATTGGTATGCTGGTGTCTGACTGCTCATTTCCTGAACACGGTGTTGTTATAATTAGCTATAGTTCCTGTTGCCTCTTTAATCCTGGTGACTTAATTCTAGCTTGCTATTTTTCCATCAGAGAAGGCACAAGACTAGTTTCCAGTATAGAACTGTATTTACTTTCAATCGGGTCAAATACCTCTTTTTGAATGATTATCAGTGAATTGTGAATTATGCCTCTAGTCCTGCAGTCCCTTCATGAAGGTCCTCCTTATGAGACACCTCACAGGTGCAGGGCCCAGCCAAGAGGCCAAATGATTGCCTAAAGTATGCTTTAATTCTCCAGATAACTCACTTCATCCAAAATCCCACTGCATATATTTTCCAAACCACAGCCACTTTGTACGCATACCTTCTATGGTTCATTTTGATTGCTTTGAAAAGCTCAGGACCTAGCATCTCCAAGCTAAACCCAACCGTGATGATATTCTGAAGGGAGAGTCACTTGTGCTGATGGCTTTTATTTTCCTCCTCCCCCATCTGGTTGGGATTGTAGCTCTTGAACCCACCGGACCATAACTAACACAGAGGTAAAGGCGTTGAAACACGTTTTCCTCTGTTTGACACACTGGTGAACTGATGACGCTCTAAAGCTTGATAGGGATTTTGATATCAGATGTATTACCCTGGGTCATGTTCATGAGACTGGCTCAGACTCTGCATTTGACTTTGAGTCGAACCACAGAGTGGTCCAGAGTGACTCTGCTTCTAACCAGCCTGTCTGACACACTGGCTTCCTTCTTCACCACAGTCTGACCTCGTCCTGGTGAGGGGAATTTTTACCTGGCTGGCCCCAGGACAGGGCATGGGCCATGGCAGCATCCACTCATCCCCATTGCAGTTCTGTTGTTCAGAGGTGGATCCCATCAGTGTCTTTCTTCTGAGTTTTATGGGAATAACCTTTCCTTAATGGAATTGTAATCCTACAAGGACAAGTGTGGCCATGTACTCTTGCTCTCCTGTGGGTCTCCCAGTAACAGGGCTGCTGAAGGCACGGCTGTGGTTACCATTGCACTGCCGTCAGAGCTGCCTTCCTTTAGGGTAGACCTCTGGGAAAGCACTGTGAGTGAGCAACAGGTAAGAGTTCCTACTTGGTGTGTGAGATCTGAAGGTAACGTGGTAAGCAAGAGGTCCAAGCTAGTTTAGAGGAACATTCCCTGACCCTGCTGCCTCCAGGTGACCTGCTCTAGGTCTGATAACAGCCAGCCTTTGGGGTTTGAGAACATTCTTTTTCTGGCAACTTGAAGAAAGTGCCCTAAGCCTTTGCATGTTAAGCAAGAACTCTTCTACTGAGACAAACAACTGTGTAACACACACACACACACACACACACACACACAAGCAAGCAAGCAAGCATCACAACCTAAGCATGCTACATTTCGAATGCCTTTAAGAAACCCACAACTTAGGAACATACCAGAGGAACGACAGAACTGCATTAGAATTGCATGTTATTCTACACAGTGGAAGAAGGCATGGAACCTTCTCTACTAAGACTGCTCATGGAAGACTTTGCAGGAATTCCAGGCTTCCAGAGGGTTCAAACCAGCAACCTAAGGTGGATTTGGTTTCTGGGGATGACATATTTAGGTAAAGAGAGCGTAAGAATCCGTCTCTGAAAGTGTAATTTACAGAAAGTGTTCTGGGACTGCTGTTGGGCCAGCCTGTTCACTCTCACCTAGTACTTGCTGGCCTGATGCTCACGTAGAGTTGACGTTCACCTCGGTCTCAGTTGCTGTGTTTACTTGGTGTCCTCCTGTCTCTACACCCTGACTTATAGAAAGCTTGGACTCCAGAATTGGGGTTCCTTCCCTGCCTCTGACTTGTTTGCTTTTGACACTGTTCACCCCCTGACTGGTAGAGGCTGTGGTTCAGTAGGTGGTCATAAAACTGAGGGCTCTGCCTTCTGGGAGACCCTGCTCACGTGTGCTGCTTCTGTGTGTTCTATGCCAGTGGGCAGAGCAACCAGGCTCTCTGAGCCTGCTGGTTGGGTCTGAATGATATCTACTGATAGAAGCTTTAAGGCAGTGTACACATAGTTCCAGTCAAAAACCCAGTACAGTGCCTGGCATAAGGGTGACATTGAGCAGTACTGTGAATGATGGTGGGGATAGCCCAGTGCTGGATTCACAGGCATAAACCCTTATTTGTCATGCCATAACACTAAGAATTAGAAACTAGTGAGATACAACACTACAGACGAGGAAAATAAGGTTTATCTGCCTGTTCTCCTCTCTTCAAGTTACTGGAAACATGGCTTATGGCTAGATAAGCCATATGGCTAGATCACTGCTAAAGAATCCCAACTTAACCAAATTAAATTAAATTAAATTCTTTCCAAAACACAAAATACAGATATCCATGTGAATGTAATACATTCCCTTACATGTTTTAATCCAGCGTTATCTCGGAAGCAGTGTGCATAAGTAGACTACAGTGTTGAATCTACATTGTATTCTTTGACTGTACTTATTTTTTTATTTGGGATAAGGTCTTACCATATAACCCCAGCTGACCTTGAACTTACCATATAGACCAGTCTGGCCTTGAACTCACAGAGATTTGCCTGCCTCAGCCTCCCCTAACTCTGAGATTAAAGGCCAAGTTAGCCACCATTCCTGGCTTGTAAGTTACTTCTTAAGTGTTATTACTAAAATTTTCAAATTTAAGGTTATGGTTCAGGGTGGTTTATCTTGTATGCATGACATATTTTAAGATATTTATATATTATCTTAATAGATTTTAGAAGGTATACCAGAGTCCAAAATATAACTGCTTATTTAAATATAAAAACAGATTTATTGTTCCCTGAGCTTAAAAAATAAAAGTCTCAGGAAAAGATACCAAACTTGACTTTTACCTGTTTATCTCACTTATACCCAGGGTATACAGCAAACTCTGTAGAGCAGTGGTTCTCAACCTGTGGGTCACAACCAGACACCCTGCATATCATAGTTACATTATGAATTATGACAGCAGCAAAATCACAGTTACGTAATATCAACAAAGTGATTTTATGGCTGAGGGTCACCATAGCGTGAGGAACTGCATTAAAGGGATTTAGGAAGGTTGAGAACTATTGCCACATAGAGCCTTCACAGAGTTCATTCTCATTGTTTCTATAGAAAACATTTATATTAGATAACTTTCTCACAGACTTGGTTCTATTTCCAAGAAATAACTGTTTTATAATCCCTACTCTAAAACAATTAAGATTTTTCTAGAAAGTTGATTATTCACATTTAAAGAGATAAAATTCTGGGATATTTTATTTCTGTATGCATTATGAAAGAATTTTAAATGGTCAAGAATTATGCTATAGCTGTGGGAAAGTGCCCCATTTTAACGCACTTTGAATTCCAGACTTTATAATGCATACTATAGTGTGTTTGTTGTTCCCCCCCCCATACCCCCAACTTTCTTTCATGCTAGGACAGAACCCAGGGCTATGCACATGATTAGAATATACTCCATCACTGAGCTGCACCCCCCCCCCCAAGTTCTTTTATTTTATTTTTTTGTAATTTTGCATCATTGTCTCACTAAGTTACCTAGGTAGGCCTTGAACTCATGATCCTTCTGCTTCAGTGTCTGAAGTAGCTGGGATTACAGGCCTGTACTGTCAGCCTGGCTGTAATAGTTTGTTGATTTAAATTAGATATTGTCTCCTCTAATTAACTCCATTTGTTGCCATTTTCATGGCCCTGAGTACACTTCAACAGCATCCTTGTTTATACCCTTGAATTCTTCTCTAAATCCTAGCAGACTTTTCCTGATCTTTTCATTTTCTGTTCACATGGAAGGTACCTGCAGCCATTTATTCTCAAGTCTTCAAATATTCTGCTTCTCAGGACACTTTTTTTTGTTGTTTTTTTTGTTTGTTTGTTTTTTCGAGACAGGGTTTCTCCATATAGCCCTGGCTGTCCTGGATCTCACTTTGTAGACCAGGCTGGTCTTGAACTCAGAAATCTGCCTGCCTCTGCCTCCGAGTGCTGGGATTAAAGGCGTGCGCCACCACGCCCGGCCCCTCAGGACACTTTCTTATTTCTTTTTATTTCACCATAAAAGTTTTACATAAGAACAATATAATCAAACACTGACTGATAATAAAGAGTGGAGATTTTTATTTTTTTATTTTTGTTTGTTTGTTTGTTTGGTTTTTCAAGACAGGGTTTTTCTGTATTTGGCGCGTATTTTTTTTTTAATGTGTCTGGAGTTGGCTTTGTTTTAAGCATTTTAATCATACTTTATTTTTAAAAAACGTAAAAGCTTTTTAAGGCCAGGTCTTGTTATGTGGCCCTAGTGGACCTGGGACTTGCTCTGTACACCGGATTGGCTCTGAGCCTGTGCATCTTCTGCCTCTGCCTCCAGTTATATTCTCAGGACATGGTACGACAGTGCTGTGAAGGAATTTTTGTTCCTGTGAGGGGAAGGTTGGAACTGACTTGTAAGGTACTGACTTGGCTCTACTTTGCAGTTGACTGGATTGTTGCAGACATGCTGGCTGCCCGACAGGATGCCCTTGGACATGTGCGCTACGTACTGAAGGACAGGTTAAAATGGCTTCCGCTGTATGGGTTCTACTTTGCTCAGGTAGCCTTTATCTTTGCTCTTTTACTTCAGACTTGACACCATTTAATTCAACTATATCTGATTTTTTTATTTGTTTGTTTTATGGTACCAGTGATTGAACATGGGGTCATATGTGGGCTACTGAGTGACATTCTTAGTTCAGACTTTTTTTTTAAAGCAACTTTTAATGGCTTGTTTTAAATTTAAGTATTTTTATTTAGAATTCTATATGTGTGCATGTGCATATGTGTGCTTGTGTGCTCACGTGGATGCATGTGAGGTCGAAGGACAATTTTCAGTACAACTGTGGGTGTCACTTTTCAGGCACCTTCCACTTTTACTTTGAGACAGTCTCCTCGACCTCTGCCGAGTTGCCCAGGCTAGCTGGCCAGTGAGCCCCGGGCATCTACCTGTCTCTACCTCCTTGCCTTTACTTAGGTTATAAGTGTGTGCTGCTGTGCCCAGCTGTTTACTGGATTCTAGGGATCCAAACTTGGGTCCTAATTTACTTGTGAGGCAAGTACTTTCCCAGCTAAGCCACCTCCCCAGCTCTTCTTTGCAGTTCCTGATGGTGTGTGTCTAGATGGCTGGTTGTCCGTATAGTTAAGTGCAGTGGCAGAAATACAAATATCTAGGGGACCAATAGAAAGCTACAAGTGCAGAATTGACAATCGGTAATGTTTGGAAATTGATCCAAAAGTAGTTAGTGAGTGACAGACAGGAGGTAAAAGCAGACTCTGAGCTCAGAGTGTGAAGTGTTCAGTGTGGGGATGTGTTTTCTCACCGCTCTGAAGGCTGACAGTCCCCCCAAGGACAAGGTGTGGGTGGTCCTGCTTTCTCCCAACACCCAGCTCTTTGTCTTATAGACTGCAGCCTTCTCCCTGTGTTCTGAGCTGGCCTTTCCCACTTGTGGACATCCTTGGTGGGTTTTCTGCCAGCAGGGCCTCAGCTAGTACCCTTATTTCACTTAACTGTAATGATTTACTTAAGGACCCTGTCTCCATACATAGTCACTGTGGAAGCTGAGGCTTCAATATAAGAGTTGGGGGAAGGGGAAGATTTAGGTCATTATGATGTCACACCAATCTCTCTAGCTGAGTCCATGACTCAGTCTTTAAAGGCTGTGACTGTAGACATTATCTTAATTATTTTGTCCATTTATGTATTATTTTTAATTTATTTTATGTAACTGAATGCCTTGTATATTTGTATTTCTGGTTCCTAGTCCATATTTTAGTTCCTTGAAGGATGGAGGTATAGACTTTTGTCTTTTTAATTTTCTATCCTTCTTTCCTGGCCTCCTGTGGCCTCTTTTACTTATTTATTATTTTTAATTTATTTTATGTGTTTGAGTATTTTGTATCTATGCATTCCTGGGGCCCATAGAGGTCAGAAGAGCACATTGGGTCACCTACAACTGAGTTATGGATGGTTGTGACCATGTGGGTGCTGGGACCCGATCACCAGTCTCTGAGAATACTTGTATCTGCTGAGCCTTCTCTCCAGTCCTGGGAGTGTGGATATTTTAAGGATACTTTTAATTGACTCGGTGAATGACAGTAGAAAATCAATGAGTTAGAATCCAACAGAAAAAGCTTTTAAACTAATTCTTTTAAAGAGAAGATATTTTAAGTGCTAACAAAATTAAATGTGTATTTTTCATCATGGAGTTTTACTTGGGTTCTGTAGAAATAGAATTTTCAGTTACATATTGTATAGTTGGCAATATTTAAATATTAACTGTAGCTTCAGTTCTGAAATGTAGTTTTAGTTTTACTCATTGGGAGTACAGTTTACAGTTTCCTTAATAACTACGGTGATTAGTTATTAAAGAGTAATTGCTCTTTCTTTTTTTCTTTTTCTTTTCTATGTACCAGCATGGAGGAATTTATGTAAAACGAAGTGCCAAATTTAATGATAAAGAAATGAGAAGCAAGCTGCAGAGCTATGTGAACGCAGGAACACCGGTAAGTGTGCCCGCTTTTATTCCTCAACACAGGTTAAGATTTAAGAAGTTAAGTTCTTAAGTCATTTTGAAAATATATTACCCCATGTGGAACGATGGAACTGGTTCAGGGTTTTGTTGAGATAAACTGTCCTCGTGGCTGTGAGGTAAGGTTGCTGCGGATGATTGTAAGGTTTCTCCCGAGTAACTGTCAGTATTGGCTCAGGAGGGGCAAGGGTCTGCCTCAGTGTGTAGATGATGCAGCTCGCCAGAGCCTTACACTGAAGCCCCAAAGAGTTAGTCTTCACATGAGATTTAGTTCTAGAAGTAGTTGCTTTCTTTCTGTGTAAATTTGGATTTTTATTGTAGGAATTAAAGTTAGTTTTCTTTTAAAACCAACCAACAAACCCAAAGCAGTCCCCTAGTGAAGCATCATTCTGTGTCAGTATTTTACAGAACTTTTTTCTGTAAAGGGGGATAAAAGAATTCAAATCTTCTATCTCAAGAATGCTAACTGCTGCCAACTGCCTCTCCCCAAGGCCCCTCTCTCTGTACAGACAGGCATGGCTATGGTGAGGACGTGGGGAGCTCTTGTCTTTCTCCTCTCTCTGCTTCTCTACCCTTTCTCTTGTGACCTCCACTTACCAGGCACTGGGAAGCTGCACACCAGGTGACGGTGACCAGGGCCTCGGCCTGTGCTTCTGACCAAGCACTAGATCAGAAACAGTTAGCAGGCTACAG
Organism: Mus pahari; assembly: GCF_900095145.1. NCBI lineage: Eukaryota > Metazoa > Chordata > Mammalia > Rodentia > Muridae > Mus > Mus pahari. Next base: position 36,944,949 of record NC_034608.1, read on the forward strand.
TGTTGTTTTGTGCTGCGCACTGTATTAGATTGTGTTTTCACACCTTTGGGTTTTGTGATGTTTTGATGAAGTACCTGGTACCATTCTGATTCTCACTTTCTGGGTAGATAGAGTTTATTCAAAGTCTCAAGGCATATGAATGGAAGAGCTCCTCTTTACAGCCATTCAGGTAGCATGCATAGCGGCTCTTCTGTATTCTCTCTCGTGTCTTTTTTTTGTGAATCTGATGTCTTGTTATTCACCTACAATGTGGAGTAATGGTCATAAACATATAAAGTACTTATGACTTTATCTGCCAAATTGTATTTAACTTTTCAGCTTTTTTTTTTTTTTTTTTTTTTTTTTTTGGTTTTTTTGAGACAGGGTTTCTCTGTGTAGCCCTGGCTGTCCTGGAACTCACTCTGTAGACCAGGCNGAACTCACTCTGTAGACCAGGCTGGCCTCGAACTCAGAAATCCACCTGCCTCTGCCTCCCGAGTGCTGGGATTAAAGGCGTGCGCCACCACGCCCGGCTAGCTTTTCAGCTTTTAATATAACTTTTTATATAACAATTAATTTCTTTTTTAAAAAATTGAATACCAGCCTGTTATAGTGGCATATGCCTGTGTTCCTAGCACTCAGGAGACAAAGGCAGAAGTGTGAGAATTTCAGACTCATACTCGGCTATATACAAGACCCCAAATTTGTGCTAGATTCTCCAGTACAACCTTGAGTGGATAGAGTGAGTGTGGTTGGCTTTTTTGTGTCCCTCATCTTTGAAGGAGATTACTCATCCTTGTACTGTTCTTTAAGGCTTACCCCTGCAACCCACTGTAAGTACACTCTTGCTCACAGTCCTTTAGAACCTCACGCTCTTTCTCTTTACAGACACCATGTCATTGCCCACTTTATTATTTGTCTGAGGTCTACAAAGATTATGAAAGAGTTGTATGCATTCTATTGTGTAAAGTACCTGACAAATAATAGAATTCAAGAATGATTTCTTAAATGAATACTAAAATGAATAGTTTGTTCTTGATTTTTTTTGATCAACAGATCAAAAAATATTTAGATTAAATATCTAAGATACAAAATATAATACCACATGAATTATTAATCATTAAAGTGAGTAATCAATCTTATAAATGACTGACCCTAAAACTCATAGACATTAATAATTGCTTTCATTGCTTAGATATAAACTTTATTGATTAAAAATACGTTCTCATGAAAGTGATTTTTGGTAGTTCTGGAAACTAAAATATTTTTCTTACTGCTTTTTATTCTAGTAACTGATAATGAATTTTAATTTTACAATTTCTTCTGCAGTTCCATAAAGTATCTGGTCAATCGCTATTATCCAATATGAGAATATATAACACAAAGTATTGATTTTTAAATTTGGCAGTGATAAGATTGAGCATGTGAATGAGGGGGTCTCTGGTTCTTCTCCCTTCTCTTGGGTTCTTTTCCTTTTGTTGGTTTACCTTTTCCAACTGCGATGTGATGGGTTTTGATTATCTTATTATATCTTATTTTGTTATGTTTCATTATTATCTCTTAGAATCAATATGTTATATCACCTCCACTCCCACTGTTAGGTGTCTCACCAAGCTAAACAACCACATCATGTCACGTTCTGAATACTACCATAAGTGTTGTTAACCTACTGACCCTTGTGAGCAGAGCCAGTTGGCCTTATCCTTAGCTGGGTGGCCCAGGTTCCTCCCCACCACCATTCTGTCCATCAAAACTGAGTCCTTTCCCAAGCACACACAAGATACTGCTCATCTGAGGACTCTTCACATCCACCAAATACTGCCGATACTGCTCCTCGGCAGAAAGGGCCTCTGGTCCTATACCTACATCTCTTTACGCCTTCACCAATGCCTTAGGAACATGTGCTCAATGCCCCTGTGGGTCATTTCCATTTACAGTAGGGAAATTTGCCTGATAACTTGCAACACACCTATAAAGAGCCCTTGCTTGCTCTCATACTTAGAGAAGATAATGTACTCACCAACTCCACTCTATGCAACCCAGTCTGCTCTGCCCATGCCAGTCAGACACGAATCTTACACTTGGATTCAGGCTGATGAATCTACAACATCACCCACTCCATGTTTCCTTCTAAATCAACAGTTCTAGCCTGAATGCCAGATGCTACCCAAATCTAGTCTAGTTAGCCCTGTCTGGAGTAACCCTATCCTTGAGGATTAGACCAGGATGCATCCTGCACCAGCTCCCTTTGTCCACCTGACTTCATCCCACCCGTGCCATATCCCATGCTCAGGCTCCACCCTCCATGCACAAAGCTGGCTTTTCCAGCTTCCTTCACCTGTATCAGACACAAATAGCAAAAGGGGTCGACGTGCCTAGGTCCTGTCACAAGACCATGTGTGGTAGTTTGGAAGACAATCTCCACTTGAGACTCAGATAGCTGGGATCCTGGCTCTCGCGTAGTTGTACTGCTGAGATCGGTTTAGGAAGTAGGACCTTTCTGGAAAGCACATAACTGGGGAAGGGAGGGCTTTGAGATGTAAAGGCCCCACACAATCCCTAGTTCAAACTCTACTGCCTGCTCAAAGCGTGAGGCATGAACTCTTAGTGTTCCTGATGTCATGGTTCCTGTCCCTTTCTCCCCTAGAATTTTAAGTGTAAATAAACATTTCTTTCTAAAACAATAAGAACAACAAATCTGACACTGATAATGGATTTTAAGGAGTCTTCTCTGGATAGGAAAAAAAAAAAACAAATGAATATATTTGCATGGGTGCTGTACTACTTTTGTCATTGGTATAACCTGACTGGAGCAACTTAAAGGAAGGATTTATTTTGATTTGTAGATTGAGAGTACCGTGACTAAGAAGGCATAGCAGCACAGCTGCAGCAGCGAGAACATAGGCTGCTAGCTCAAATCTCTGCAGATCTGGGAACAGGACAGGACAGGAAGCTGGGATAGTTTATAAACCTCAGGACCCATCCCATGGAGTTCCTTGTCTTCCAGTGATGTCCCATGTCTTAAAGTTTCACAGTTCCCAAAGCAGCGCCTGCCGTCTGGGAACCAACCTGTGGTGGATATCTTACAACCCGAGAGGCATATTTCATCTCTAGCCCTGTAGGTTCATAGCCATCTTACAGTTCAGTGCATCTAGTCCAACTTCAGTCTAATGGTCTTATAGTTCCAACACTTCAAAACTACAAATTCTTAAGGGCCATGGGACCAGGTTTATCAGAGCAGTAACACCACTACTAGCTTTCTGTGTTACCCACTTCTCTTAAGCTCTGGGTGAATTCCTAATAGGAAGCAACTTGAGAGGAGGGTTTATTCTGGCCCATACTTGGTTGGTACATTCTACCACGCAAGGGTGGCACTGTGATATAGCCAAGGCCATCAGAGGATGATGCTGTTTGCTTACATCTGGGTGGGACAGGAAATGGTCATTCTCAAGGCCCGCCCCCTTGGTGACTTCTTTCAGTTAAGCCCCATACTCTAAACCCTCTACAAGCTCCGAACATAATGCCACCAGCTGGGGATCAGCTGTTGACAGTGCTAGCCCAGGGGAGCAGTTTAAATCCAGACCAGAGGAGCTGAAAACACAGAACTGCAGAGGGGCTATGGGACTCTATACCAGCTTTGCAGATGAACCACAGCATTTCTTTGTGAGCTTGGTTCATAAACAAATGTATATTCTACTATAGGTTCCTTTAGTGGGCATTTCATACCCACAAATTTGTTCAGAAAAACATGTTTTATGCTAGCTGTGTAGGGGATAATACCGCTGAAAGTCACTTGAGTGTGGATAAGTGACATAGTTATTCCTCTTGAATCCCTGTCCTGTTTCTGTATTATGTTTACTTGATGAGTTTAATTTGTCAGTTGGCTACCAATTAAAAAGTATCTTTTTTTTTTTTTTTTTATATATAACACTCAGTTCTCAAGTTAGGAGTTTTGTTATTACATGGCCTTAATATTCACATTTTAACCTTTCCAGGAGTTAAGTATAAAAACTTATATCAATTTTGACTTAGTAAATATCTATTACAGACACTATATTCTTAGTTTATATCATGAATATGAGGTTGCTTAAAGTAAGTGATGTAAAATACACTAGGGAATGCTTATAAAATGGAATGTTGTGAGTTTTTTGAAACACGAGTACTAAATTCATAATCAGTTTAAAAATAGATACACTGTTAGCTTCAATACTGCTAGATACATACCTATAATGGCTGAAGATTGGAGCTTGGATATTATAAGTGTACTCTGTGTATTCATGCAGACATATAGCAGATTCCACTAGTATGTGTGGTTAATATGTGTTAATAAAATTTTAATGCAAAAGTAAAATGTCATGTTTTATTATTGGGAACCAGAGGGGTTGGTTGTGCCGATTTTAAGTCAGTGACTATTAGCATATATTAGCATATAAAACTATAAGAAACAGTTTTAGGATTTTAAAGATTGGCTTTACCATAAATGTAGAGCTATGTTTTACTATAATCCGTATTATGGTCGGCCTTAATTGAATCTCTGCATTTGGTTACTCTGCTCAAAGTGAAGGTCATTTATTAACGAATATACATTTTCTTACCATAGGAAACACTACCTCAGCAATAACAGAGTTAGAATTGCTAAATTGATGGTAACAACAATGGACTCACACAAACTAAGTTTATTTATGCCCACAGATGTATCTTGTGATTTTCCCAGAGGGAACAAGGTATAATGCAACATATACAAAACTCCTTTCAGCCAGTCAGGCATTTGCTGCTCAGCGGGGTAAGTAAAGATTTGACTGTATTCAGAAAAATACTTTTTAAGAAGAGTGATCTTTGTTTCCTTTAGAGTCTTCCTAGAGAATATGCGTTTCTTGTAAGAACTAAGAGAGAATGTCCAATCTCCTACAGAGCTGGGTGTATTCTTACTAGTCTGTGTCGGAGAGGTTAGGGTCGCAGGCTTGCTATGGCACATATCCCATGCTGTGAACTGAGTTAAAATGTAGGTAAATGATATCCCAAGCCTGGTGTATAACATAAATACGCACATGGGGATGTATATGTAGCACATATGTAAACACAAGTATGTGCATTGTAATTAGGAAGTGGAGGTCGGGGCCCACTGCAGGCAAGTTTCTAGTGATGCTGAGCTAATGCTGAGAGGTGGAAAGACCAAGAAGGTTGGAGCTGCTCATTCTGCAAAGGTCAGAGCTCACTGTGTGCCATAACTTGTGTGTTCTGTCTCCCTTTTGATACAGTTTTTTTGTTTTTAATTATTAGTTCTTAAAATCCCATAAAATATGGGTTCATTGTGGTCATCATTTTCATACAAGTCCTTCAAGTATACACCCAGAAAGTATATAAATACACTAGGAAGAATCAGGCAGCTAATGACTTCAAGTTTCGGAATAGTTAATGCCACATCACGCTTCAGAACTGACAGGCACTTAGTCAGGGTCATATTCATTCCAGGTGAAGACTAGAGGAGGTCATGCCGTCTGACTTAGGATGGAAATTTCCTTCTGAGCAATCTCAAAAGGGCTAGGTCTTAGTTCTAAGCATAGTGTCTGTGGTTATCCTAAGCAGACGTTAATGTACTGGGTGTTAGAAGGCACAGACAGGCAAGAGTTTGCTGTAGATTTGTTTTCCTTATATGTTGACACCACATCTAACCTGCTATTTGAGCTTCTAGTCCTAATAATCTCATAAAAAGACTGGTCGAGCCAGAAATGGTGTGCAAAGCTATGATCCCAGCTCCTGGGATCAAAAGTGGGAGGATCATAAATCTGAGGCCAGCTTGGATCTGTCTTAGAGAAAAAAGAAAAAAAAAAAAGTCTGGTCAAGGTAACATGGAGCCTGGAAGTTTCACAGGGTGATTCTGTAAAGGTCCTGAGACAAGATGGCCTCTAGTGGCGAATGACTTAGCTGACAAGAAAACTTTCCCAGCTTGGTTGACTTTTCAGACTTCATACAAGTTTGTGAATAAATTACACTCCTTCTGCCCTTGGGACTGAACTCAGATATGTGGTTGTGGGAATGGCTTTCTTTCCCACACCACCCTGCATTTTAAAAATTCTTCTGTAGACAGTCCCACCGTCCTGTAGCTGTAGCTGTTCTTCCTTATGTAGCCGCTTTCCCTGAAGAGAGGCAGTACAGACTTCAAACCCGCTTCTCCCTAGTCACTGTTCATAGCAGCACATCGAAAGACCTAGTGCTTCCTATGAAATTGTAAGTACATACTGGAGTCCAGGAGAGGGAGAAGCCAAAGAGAGTGAGGGAACACTGAATTCTGTCCTAAAAAAGACTGTGTGCTTAGCAAGATGCTGCTGTTCTCCTGTCGTGTCTTTCTTGCCAGAACTTACCAAAGAGAAGGCTCGCGGTGAGTCGTAATCTTCCCAAGGACCAGCCTTCCCAGCTTCTCGCAGCATGTCTCATTCATGTAGATATTTAATGGATATATATTCAGTGGGGTTGACCTAAGTGAGATGGGAATGTATGCGAGCATTCTAGGTGTGAGGTTATAACATTAAACTTTAATTCCCATCTATTTATGGTAGTAATTCCCATCTATTTATGGTAGTTGCTAAGTAATTTAGATGTTGAATTTCATATATTCCTAATTATGACCACATTGAATCTACCTGCTTTCTAGGCCTTGCAGTATTAAAACACGTACTGACACCAAGAATAAAGGCCACTCACGTTGCCTTTGATTCTATGAAGAGTCATTTAGATGCAATTTATGATGTCACAGTGGTTTATGAAGGGAAGGAAAAAGGGTCAGGAAAATACTCAAACCCGCCATCCATGACTGGTAAGTCTGTATTTCCATAGAAGCCGAATAGTGCGTGGTACAGGTCAGACAAACTCTTGTCCGTTCATTTTGCTTTGGGTTTGGTTTGGTTTGGTTTTCAATAGAGGGTTCCGCTATGCAGCCCTGGCTGGCCTGGAACTCACTATGTAGACCAAGCTGGCCTTGAGCTCCACTACACCCAGCACTGATCACCCACTCTTTTATGTGTTTTGTTTTTGTCTTGAGCCTTCTTTATAACATGTTTGGGAAGGACATTGTCATTACTTACAAGAAGAAATATGGTCTTTTTCCAACATGCTAGATTTTAAGGACTCAGAACTCTTGCCTTTGTCATGTGACCAGAGGGCTTTGCGTGAGAATAGTTCAGGTAACTGTAGCCACAGACTCAACATTTGACCATGGGAACTGATGAGAATGGAGTGATGGAAGATTCTGGCCCCTTTCAAAGAATTCATTTTAGAGAGAGACGAGAGTGGGAGAGAAGAGAGACGTGGTATTTTGCTGCGTACAAAAGAGATCTCTTATAATCTCAGTACTAAGGAGGAAGAGGCAGAGGATGATGAATACAAGGTCAGGCTGAGCAAACTAATAAGACTCTAAATCGGAAGTCAAGGGCTGAGATGAAGCTCAGTAGGAGAGTTTTTTGTCTGCCATACGCAAGGCCCTGAATTTAGCTCCCAGTAACAACAAAGCGAGGTGAGGGTGGGCAAAATCAAACACTTACTCTTGGAGACTCCCTGTGTGAATATTACCACACTCCAGTTTCCTGGAGAGTAAGTAAATACTCTCCAGAGATATCCGATGAGATTCTGCTTCCTGGTAAACAGGAGGCCAAGAATATTCTGTCACACTGAAAATGCAGTGAAAGACATGTTCTAAGGAATGTCTGCACTCCAGTGTGTTGAAGACTTGAAGTTTAAAGACATTTTCCCTCCCTGACTCCAAGCACTCCTTCGGTATTGAGTATTTTTCTAGTGCTTATCTTTATTTGTATATTAATCTTCAGGAAGGTGATGCAGTTTGACAGTCAAAACCAGCCAGTTTTCTTTCATGTTTTGTGGATGGAATTGGCTTTGACAGTAAATGAGGAAAAGCATTAAAATGTAAAAAATTCTAATTTTTAAATACTTTATTTGGTTTTGGTTTTGGTTTTTTCGAGACAGGGTTTCTTTGTGTAGCCCTGGCTGTCCTGGAACTCACTTTGTAGACCAGGCTGGTCTCGAACTCAGAAATCCGCCTGCCGCTACCTCCCGAGTGCTGGGATTAAAGGTGTGCACCACCACGCCCGGCTTTTAAATACTTCAAAAGTTTTATGTTAGTACACAGAGTGAGAGGTTTCATACTAATGTCTGCGTACCTAGAGGAAGGATGGCCACTCCTCCAAGGCTCGCTGTTAGAAGTCAGTGAAGGCCAACTTGGGCTTAACAAGAGATATGTGCTAATGAGTTTTTAATTTCAGTTTATTACTGCAAATGATAAGTGCATACCTTTTTTGTTTTCATTTCTTTTAGTCTTAATATTTCATTTTTACTGTAAATTACTTTGTATAATCACAAATTCTAAAGTAGTAAGACATGAAATTTTCTTCTTCTTTGTTAGAGTTTCTCTGCAAACAGTGCCCAAAACTTCATATTCACTTTGATCGTATAGACAGAAATGAAGTTCCAGAGGAGCAAGAACACATGAAAAAGTGGCTTTATGAGCGTTTTGAGATAAAAGATAAGTAAGTGATAACAGCTCCAGCATTTAGAAACTACAGTTCAACTAAATATCATTATCGTAACCTGCTTGAAAGGGGTCTTTTTATCTTTACTATTTAGGAAATAGTAATCAAATTTGCATAGACAAGACCATAAATACTTAATATGTAACATGTTTAATGGTGCATTACTATTGTTTAACAATTGAGTTTGACATTCTACATTAGTTTGGCTGTTGATTTCTCTACCATGACAACTCAACACAGGGATGCATTTATTCCAAAGTCGATGGCACAGCGAAAGTGAAACTAAAGTCTGTATTGTTTCAAGAATGCTTTTTGTGAACTCAGGTTAAGTCTACTCTATCCTTGCGTGCTCACATTGTAAATTTTCATGAGTCACTGTAAAAATCATGACATGGTGGCCTACCTGCCATGTTTGCTGGACAGTAGGCTGCTGTGTGATAAGATATAAAAGAGCCTTTCCTCTGAAGCTACACGGGGAACACAAGGCTGGGTGGGGTCTTAGAGCATGGGTGAGCACAATACCCTTGTGCTGTGGGAAGGAAGGGAGTTGTTATTTTCATGACGAAATTGTCCCCTTTCTTGAGTTAGTAGAAAGTATTGCAAGAATGGAGAGTTCAAATGAAGCTTTATATTAGATTTATGCCTTGTGTTGTCATGTGTTTCTACCTGACCTAACTTTTCAACCCAGCAGCTCAGGATTATTTTGATGATGGGAACAATGTAAGAAGACCTATGTATCTTAATAGGAAATGTTTTCAGAAAAGGAGTGGGCAGTGTTTAATGCCCATCCATTTGCATTACAGCCAGTTAACACACACTGTTGTTACCTCTATGGAAATGGTTCACAAGGCAGTAGGAACACTTTGTGCCTGTCCTGCTGTTAGAATCTTACATGTTTAAATCAGAGGAGAATGAATGAATTATCCTTTTTATGATTTCATGGGAATAAGTTTTGGTAGGTCTCTCTGTCACTGGCCTCTTGTTAAAGAGACACCTTGACCAAAGCAGCTCTTCTAAGAGAAAGCATTTGTTGGGGACTTCCCTGCAGCTTCAGAGGTTTAGTCCGTTATCATCATGGTGAGGATAGGGGGCACTCAGGCAGGCATGGTACTGGAGAAGCAGTTGAGAGCCACACTCTGATCCACAGGCAGAGGGACAGACTGAGCCTGGCATGAACCTCAAAGTCTCTCATCCCTACCCTGTATCCCACCACTATAACACACTTCTTCCAACAAAGCTATACCTTCTAATCCTTCTTAAAGAGTCACCACGCCCAGTGACTAAGCATTCAAATTTGTGAACCTATGGGAGCCTTTCTTACTCAAATCACCTCAGCAGGAAAACTCCTATGCTATAAGAATTTCTTTTCTTTCACGTCTTTGAAAGCTTGTGTGATTGGATCATGGCCTCACACATGCTCAGTAAGCATTTTACCTTTGAGCTCCAGCCTCAGCCCTTTTCATTGACTTATAGGATGCAAGCTATGGGAGGAAGGAGAGAAGTTGAAAGGCCATTTGTTGTATGAATTGGGTTGGTAGAACCACTTACAGATGGAAGTTTTACAAACAAAAATGAAGCTGGGGCCATCAAGGCTCAGTACTTGCTGCTCTTCCAGTGTTCACCTGGTGGCTTTTTAAATGTAACTTCATAGTCAATGGCTCTGACACCCTCTGTTGGCCTCTGTGGGCAGCAGACACAATCATGGTATACAGACATACACACTAGCCAACACCCATGTACATAAAAGTATATAAACATAGCTTTATCTTTAAAATACCCAGAGTCCTCATTAAATACTTTAGACCCTGCCAAGTTTTGATTTTCGTTTCCATGTGATGAGGGTCTAATACCATGTCCATACTGTAAGGAGTGAATGCCCTCCTGTGCCTCTCTGACACCTCTGCGCTCATCCCAGTTTTCTAAGGAGCTGTACTTGCTCAGCAAGTACTCAGTATCTACTAGGTGGTTTATGTTTGTTTGTTTCAACACCAAAAATGTCCAAAACTGAAAGATCAATTCTATTGTTTTTCATTCTGGCCACAGGTTGCTCATAGAATTCTATGATTCACCAGATCCAGAAAGAAGAAACAAATTTCCTGGGAAAAGTGTTCACTCCAGACTAAGTGTCAAGAAGACTTTACCTTCAGTGTTGATCTTGGGGAGTTTGACTGCTGTCATGCTGATGACGGAGTCTGGAAGGAAACTGTACATGGGCACCTGGTTGTATGGAACCCTCCTTGGCTGCCTGTGGTTTGTTTTTAAAGCATAAGCAAGTAGCAGGCTGCAGCCCCGGTCTCCTACTGATGACTACACGCTGCATCACATTGTTTCCTGAATTAAATAAGTTTCGTTGTTGTTGTTGTTGTTTTGTTTTGTTGTTTTAAGCCTTGATGATTGAACACTGGCTAAAGTAGAGTTTATGACCACAGCCAACATGCATTTGATTTGGGGTGAACACATGTGGCTTTTCAGGTGCTGGGGTTGCTGGAGACGTGGAAGCTAAGTGGAGTGTATGCTGTTTTTTTTTTTTTATGCTTTCATGAATTAATGTCCACTTGTAAAGATTATTGGATACTGTCTGTAATTCAGAAGGTTGTATTTTAACATTAGTTTGCAGTATGTTTCGCTATATTGGTTATCTTCCATTTGACTACTTAGCAGCTCAGACTCTTTACTAAAGTATTTTACATTTTGAAGTTATGTGATACTGTTTGGTTTTTGTTGTTGTTAATTTCTGAAAGTCAATGAAAGACACTGAAGTGATGCGTTAAGATGTTCCAAGAAAAAGGTGAGAATTATTCATGGCAAAAAAAGATCTGTCTAGTGTATATTTTTATTATATTGCTCTATTTAGGTAATTTTCTTTATATTTGCAAAATAATGAACATTTCTAATATTTATTAAAATGCTTGATTTGCATACCCCCATTCTACAGAGAATAATGTGTAACGTGTCAGAACAGATTTGAAGCTCTGCTATGACTCTGTCTCCTTTGGCAGAGCTTGTAGTAGCCCGGCTTCTGAGTCGTTTTGTTAGTACCTCCAGCACCTGTGCCATTAAGTACTTATAAATGCAAGGGTCCCCGTTATCCTCGTATCGGAATGGACATCCACAGAGCTCTAAGGCGATGGAAGTCTGCCAGCGTCCTCTCTGTCCTAGCACGTGCCTTCTGCCTGGCTCCCTTTGCTTTGGCACTGCATTCGATCTGGAGTATAGGTGCTCACAGTTGCTCTCTGCTTGTTTCAGCCCTGGCTCTGGCTTTGTGTCCTCCAGTGGTGCTGTTCACTGTTGGGGTGCAGGTGGTGCTGCCCCGACTCAGAGGGGCATCTCCCTGGCTCCTGAGGGTGAGCCTTCTTGGCTACCACAGAAGTATTATGCGTTTGTTTATGGCAAGAGCCATCAGGACTGGATAAATTTGTTATTTCTCTTTGATTTCCATGGAGCCACACTGTTGGTACATGTCCCCTGTGAACAGAGCTACCTTCTGGGACAATATTACACTGTCGTGAGTCATGGGACAGTGTGTCCTATGGGAGGAGGCTTTCTAATGTGTGATTTGCCGTGTTTCTATGTTGTAATTTAAGGGTGATTGCCTACTAGTCATTCAAGGTAACATTTCTGCAAATTTCATACAGATTTTTGTCACAAAATTACTATACCAATGATCTAGTTGAAATAGACCAATTGAATCACAATAAATAATTTTTTTTTTAATTGAGGGAAAATTTACCTCTTGTTTTTTCAAAACCAGAAAAGGAGCCATTTCAAACATCTTTGAAGAGTCATGTGCTGTCACTTGTTTTCTATGTGTTAGTATGTATATTCATGTATGGATATATGTATTCACACATGAATATGTATATTCATACACACGTATACCAACAGAATATAGCAGCCTAAAAACAAACAAGCTTGTGTATCACGTTGTAATGGTTTTTACTTACAAAGTGAGGCTGAAATCGATTTCATGTCTTTGTTAAATACATTTTTTCAGCAGTCCTATTTTTCAGCAGTCCTATTAGAGCTTATTTTGACCAGATCAAAATAAGTTTAAGTTCAGAGACTTTAAATATGGCTGAGGAGGGATTGCTCAGTAGTTAGGAACACATGCCACTCTTTCAAGGGCTTCAGTTCCCAGCACTCATATGGAGGCTCACAGAAGGCTGGAATTCCAGCTCCATGGAATTGGACACATCCTCTGGCTTCCATGGGTCCGTTGGTCAGTCTCTCTCTCTCTCTCTCTCTCTCTCTCTCTCTCTCTCTCTCTCTCTCTCTCTCTCTGGACACATCCTCTGGTCTCCATGGGTCTCTCTCTCTCTCTCTCTCTCTCTCTCTCTCACACACACACACACACACACACATATACCTACCTTTAAATAGCATGGATATACTGTGCATTTAAATTTTAAGAGACAGAACCATTGGAATTACATGGATTATAGCTGATTCTCTTTGAACAGGGCACAGTGATCTGCGGAAAATCTCTTGATCATTAGCACTGGGCTCACTTTCCTCACAAGTAGCCTATCAAATGTGGTATTAGGAAATACATTGTATCAAAATCTTTGAAAAATTAGAAGTGTCTCCTAAACATGTTTATTTTGACTTGACATCACTATTTTTTGAAAGTTAACTGTCTATGATTCCTTTCACAGAGTTTAAGATACTTTTGTTGGCTTGCAGCTTAGGGGCTGCAGTTGTTTTCCTTCATGAGACTGCCATCCGTGTGCATGCTTTTATGTTTTTCAGAAAGGGTGTTGGGATGAAAGTAAGAAAACAAATAAAGTCTCTCCTTGTCTCTCATGTCTGTGCTCTCTAACATTTCACAACTCAGAGATTCATCCGTTTTCCAGCAGATAAAAGGGTTAGTGATTAATCCTGCATTCTGAGTTTAGAAAGCTACAATATTTTTTAAATATTGAGCAAAGATTTTTAAAAAGTACATTGGAATACCCCAAATTGTAAAGCAATGCAATAGTTGGACTATATAAGCTAATTTGCCTACTTTAAAGGATGTGACCCCTACCCAGAAAACCTGTCAGATTTACTTAACAAGGTTTATATGAGAGTGCCAGCCCGGCCAGTTCTTACACACTTGGTGGCTTCTTCCAGATTTCATTTTTATGTGATTTTTTTTTTTTTTACTTAGATCAGTGTCAGTTTTTCTTTATAACAAATCTACATTTTTTTCCTTTGTCACATTACATGCTTTGTCAATCAAATGACTTAACTAGGTTAGCTATTAAGAAAACTATATCCCAGCACTTGGGAGGCAGAGGCAGGCGGATTTCTGAGTTCAAGGCCAGCCTGGTCTACAAAGTGAGTTCCAGGACAGCCAGAGCTATACAGAAAAAAAAAAAAAAAAAAAAAAAAAAAAAAGAGAGAGAGAAGAAAAAGAAAACTATGTATTGAAATCTGCCAAAATGTCAGCCTGAACAAACTGGCTCCTAATTGTGTACCAGATCCCCATTTGAAAGAACAGAAATGTCTCACAAGACAATAAGGTCAAATGTAAACCACTAAATAAACTTTACCTCAACAATTGTTTCTGAAGTGTTGAGATTGAAGACTGAGTGCTCGTGGAATGCTGACATATCCGTGGCCAGGCTAGTTTCTCATCTTCTTTTTGTCTTAAGACTGAACATTGGCCGACTTAAAATATTACCAGTTCTATATAGTTTACATTATAGACAGAATATATAACATTTAAGTATTAGTATGAAAATCAGTACTTTGGTGAGACTAATATTTGGAATATCCAGATGATTTGATGTCATGTAGGTGAAGCATTTGTGTGACTGATTGAACTTAAAATCTCTTACTCATATACTATATATTATGAATAACAGCTGGGAGTTGTGACACAGCTGCTGTCCAGTCACTCGGAAAAACCAGGGAGAGAGAGAGAGAGAGTGTTTTCCAAGTCAGCCTGGTCTATAGCGAGTTTCAGACTAGCCAGGACTGTGTACCAAGATCTCGCCACCCACACAAACGAGAAGTTATATAGAGAATTAGACTAGCCAGGACTGTGTACCATATCTTCTCGCCACCCACACAAACAAGAGAAGTTATATAGAGAATCACTTGGAATTTCGGTACAACATTTTTGCTACGATTTCATTTAATGGGGGTGGGGTGGGGGGTGGGTCAGCAGTTTGCATTTTCAGAGAATGGGTTCCATTCCCAGCATCCACATGGCAGTAACTGAAGTAACTACTGAAGCAACTTCAGTTCCAGGGTATCCAATACCTTCATATGGACTCACACACAGGCAAAAGACCAACATACATAGCATTAAAATAAAGTTTTTTTTAAGATTTCATTTGATATATTTTTAGTTTGTGTATGCTGAGGTGGATCTGTTGCTTTTGGCAAACAGTAATGATACATGGAGTTTTATAAGAGGCCAGAGATCTCACTTTCATATAATATACCTTGGATAATAACCCAGTTGCTACCTAAGCAAAGAAGTTCTTTGGAAGAGCTACATCACATAGAAAACTGGTATCAGAGCAGATACTCGGTCCATGGTTATGCGATGAGACAGGCCAGTGTTTTGCCCAGACTAGTGTTTGTCATATCTCAATAAATAAATAACCAAGTCATATTCTACAATTTATAAATCCTCATGTAGAAAATAAAACAGGGATGCTATTGACACAATTTGTTGCATGAAGTGATGAGGAAATTAAGTTCCAAAGTAATCAAGAAGTACTCGTTTTCTTATGTAGCTTCAAAATAAGTTCTGATAGTGTTACCGGGTTTATGAGTGCTTTATAATCCAGTTCAAAGGGAAAAAATGAACCTTATTTTTTTATAAAAATTTGGTGACAAAAAAGTTACATTGTTTTATAAAGTGTTTTGTGTTTTATGTGTATATGTATGTTTTATTGCCAGGTATTGCTATAAAGCTACATTATTTCAGATGGGTGTTTTGTTTGAGATTTGCTGAGTGTTCACTGTATGCCCACTGCTTCTGCACCTCTTGTAGGCACCAGCCTGTCTGCAGGCAGACCACCGCATGTTGGGTCCTTCTGCCTCTGGTTAGCCATCTAACCTTGGACAACTTTAAAGTGTGCCCCTCCCGCCGGGCATGGTGGCGCACGCCTTTAATCCCAGCACTCGGGAGGCAGAGGCAGGCGGATTTCTGAGTTCGAGGCCAGCCTGGTCTACAGAGTGA
>NC_034608.1:36960682-36973961 GCF_900095145.1 Mus pahari
AAAAAAAAAAAAAAAATTTAAAGTGTGCCCCAGGTTTATCACCTGTAGAACATTGCTACGATGTTAGCCACAAAGGATTGTTGAGACCATGTGAACTAATACAGATGACACAGCAGATGCAGATCTTAGAAAGAATGTAGCTGGTGCTGGCTCCAGTTCATAGATGACATTCAGGTCAGCCGGGGTTTGGATAAAGTCTAGGGATGGGATGCCATCTGGTCCTTTCCTGTTTCTCAGGGAGACAGTGGGGTATGGAAGTGGATGGTCCTAGTTACGGTTCAGATTGTAGGTTTTGTTTAAGATTCAGATCACGTGGTGTAGAGAGACACGACAAGAGAAAGAACATCTCCATTGTAAGTCTCATGGCCTCTCAACTACTGCTGGATAGAAGCTGGATCTTCAGAGATAGGGCACAGGTGGAGGGCATGGCATGGCAGCTGCAGGAATGTCTGGGGGGTTCCTCCTAGCATTCTGCACTATGGTAACTTTTAGACTGAGTACTCTGTGCTGATGTAACCTTCAGGACAATGCCTGTCAGAGCACCCCTTTATCTGTGTAGTGGGGAGTGTGGAAGTGTGAGGAGGTCAGTGTGGTGATTCCATGTAGTGTGGGCTCCTGTATGTAAAGTTGCACTCAGCTCGCTCTACTTGTCGAAAGTGTGAGGGCACATCTGTTCATTATTTTCTGACATATATTAGAGCTCAGAATTGTCAGGAATGTTCATGATTAAACATTGTACCTTGTCATTTGGAACTATGCCTATATTGGCTTCTGTCCTATGCCTGCATGAGTTAACTTTCTGTCTGGGCCAGGAGTCATTTTGATTTTTACAGGCATCTAACATATTTCTATTTGTCTGAGACCCCCTTCCTTCTGTTTTCTCATCTGCACTGTCTCTTAAATCTGTTGCAGAAAGAGCAGAGAAAGTCCTTCTGTCTCCCAAGACCTCCCATTGTCTTTGTGCCCTTGCTGAAGACAACCAATTAGTGTGGCAACTAGTTTGGTATCTTTTCTCTGTATAATAGAAATGAGATCAAGTTACATTGAAGAACTGAGCTGCCTGTCTGTGTCTCTGACTCCCCACTACCCCTTTCTCCTAGAGAAATTCATTGTAGTTTGGTTGGTTGGAAGTCCTGATAAGGCGGCAGTTCCTGTGGTATAGTGAGGGCCTTATTGCTGGGCTATGGGAGTCCAAAGTGTGTCTTAAGTCCCTGAGGGCTCCACCTAGTGCCCAATCTTTCCAACCGCCCTTTCTTTCCAACCCTATGACATTAAGTTTTCAGTGTTTGAATTTTGGAGAGACATTCAGACCATGGTAAACTCACATGAGCACTGAGTTGGATTCTTAGGGGAATTCTGAAGGAACTGCTTTTAAAAGCAGACAACTTTCCTGATGAAGTTGGATTGGAATCAGCTGTTTAAACTGAATTCCCCTCCTCCCCCATGAATGGCTTGAACAGGTGGTTTATTTTCCAGAAGCAACATAGAGCTGGATTAATTTGTTATTAGGGACCTAAATTCTCTGTTGACTATACTGCTAACCTCAGCATCAAAATGTAGTAGTGGCTACCAGACCACCCCAACACCTCTCTGATTAAAGCCATCATGAAGACAGTAATGTTTCTACTTAGCTGTGACTGACTGGAACCCAGCGCAAGACTTCATTTAGCTGCAAGTGAAGCTGGCAAATGAAATCTTCAGCTTTGCCATCCTCAATAAAATTGAAGGTCTGAGGGATGAAAATGTTCTGAGAACAGTGGCAGTGTTCACACCATCTTCTGATTATAAATGCTGAAGATTACTAAATAGATAAGGTGAATTTTACCACAGTCCAAACCAACAGAGCAGGCTGGGGATGTGGCTGAGTTGGTACAGTACACTTGCCTAGCATAGAACAGCTGCTGTGGTAACAAACATTGCAACACCAAGCACTCAGTGTGTGGATGCAAGAGAATTAGACATTTCAAGGCCATCCTCAGCTCTACAGTGAGTTCAAGGCCACCTGGGAGTAACTGGTTTCCACCTTACTTTTTGAGGCAGTGTCACTAAACCTGTAGTTCACTGATGAAGCTAGAGTGGCCCACAAACTCCAGCAGCCCTCCCAGTGCTGTGACTACCTTTAAACAACAACAACAAAGCAAACAAGTGCTGGAGATAAAAACTCAAGTTCTCATCCTCGGGACAAGCACTTGACTGGCTGAGCTTCCAGGCCTACTCTATTGCCTCTGGCAAGACTCACCATAACTATCTAAAATTCCTCTTCAACATCTATTTGGAATCTCTGTTTGGTTGTTTGTTTTTTTTGTTTGTTTGGTTGTTTGTTTGTTTTTGAGACAAGGTTTCTCTTGTGTATCCCTGGCTGTGCTAGAATGCACTATGTAAACCAGACTGTCCTCGAACTCACAGAGGTCTGCCTGCTTCTACCTCATGAGTGCTGGGATTAAAGATGTGTACCACCACACCCCTACCTATTGGGTTCTTAAAGGGCACTTTCCAAAACTGATGAAGGAGAGCTATAATAAGGAGGATTTTTGTAAAACTAATATGTAATGTGAACTGTGACTGTATGCCCCCAAATCCTGAAACATATCTACAAAATACATGAGTTTTTCGTTATTTTAGTCACCTTCTCTGGTTGGTTTTGTTTTACTCGTGAGTAATTTCTACTAGGCAACTTTCAGGACAGAATTACAGTCCTTGAAGTTTAATCTTAGTAGAAAGACAGGCAAAAGTGGAAAAGCTGTGTCACATTGTTGTTCTGCAACCACTCCAGAGCTATTTCCCTCACAATGTCTGTGAGTGCCTGGTCTGCTTAGGTGCTGAATAAGGACATGCCAACATTTCTTATCATATTCTTATCATATTCTTAACATATTCTTATCTATTGTAAGGCAAAATTGGTGTGCATTTACTAATATGAAAGAAAGCGACCTCCACTGTCCCATGAACACATCACTGAGTGTACAGACACCCACCTTTATCTCCTCTACCATGGCACCTGGTTCAGATTTCGGCAGATGCAGTGAGTGAGCGTGGTGCTTAAGAAATCTGAAGGATAGCTCTAGGGGATGGTGGCACATGAAGGTCACATCTTTTTTTTAATTGGGTGATTTAAATGGGTATGGGAACATGAGTGCAGCACCTAGAAGTGGGCATCAGGTTCCCCGGCTCTAGAGTGTCAGGGTGTTGTGAGCTGCCTGGAATGGATGTTGGGAACTGATCTTGGGTTCCCTGAAAGAGCACTGAGTGCATGCAATCACTATCTCTCCAGCCTCACACTCTATCTCTCAGTATGTCTTATTTGTGGGGGCAATTTGGGGAGTCCCACTGGTAGATCAGGTACTGTGAAATAGGTTCTAGAGTTGGCGGGGCTGGATCTCTGTCTTGCTACCAGCCAGCCGAGGAAAGCTGTCAGATGTCTTCCTGTGTCTGCCTCAGTTTCCTAGAAACTAGAAAGGAGAAACTGATGGTATCACTTAGTTCAGGCTTCCACTGTAAGGACCCATTGAAGTAGTCTGTGTGATGTACTTACATTGGTGCCCCTCTCCTTCTGCAAGCATCAGCTGTTGGATCCAGCAGTTCTGTGCTCTAACAGGAAGTCCAGTGGGGAAATGGGCTGCAAGATGATCCCAGTTTCAGCATTTGCTGCAACCCTCTTTGCTCATATCTGTTCCCACATTTTATTTCATCCGTGAGCACATAACCTTTTCATTTTGATATGTGCTTTTTTTTTACATAGCCTGGGCCAACCTTGAACTCACGCTCATGCCATACTTCCTTTAAGGGTTGACAAAGACAGCGGACATGCACTGCCAGATCCCGCTGCCCCTAGTACTTTTGTTATGGGTCTTCTATGCTGGTCTAATGTGGCATGTGACACTGTACACCAGGCGTTGTGGGATGAGGTAGAACACGCGCATGCGCACAAAGATCAATCCCAAGCAGCATCTGCCCTCCCCTCGTGGATGTTAGCATTCTCCTCTGTGGTGCTGGGTCATCCCCTTCTCTGTCCCTAAACATCGAAACAAGGGGAACGAAACTGTAAATCCGATACAGGTATCTGGTCCATGTCTGGATGTAGAACCTTTGGCTCTACTCTTTTCTCCTCTTGCAAGAGCTGGTCCCAATCTCCTCCCTTTCTGATTGGCTGGTGCTCATCTAACTTGCTGTATATGTTTCTTTCCTGGTCTGTTTTATGACTGGCCTGCTCCAGTCATTAGTGCATCTGGAGTTAGAAGCTAAGCTCAACTTTGCCTCACAGTCTTGATGGTCAGGACACGTGGGGTTATAGCTGGATCCTATGTGTCAAGCATATAACTTCTTTCTGAACCCCCACATCTTAAGACATGGGCATTGTCACATGACCGACAACAGTGCATTTTTGTATGTAGTTTTCTCTCAAGTGTTTTGGTTACATGGCCCTACAGCCTAGAACTGTATGTCTTCAATCATGTCTGCCACCTGCTGCCCAGCAACCCCGAGTTGTGGTTCTTCCTGTCTAATCTGCCTCTTCTATTTTTAGCCCTCCTCCATAAGTCTCTTCTCCACTGAGCTCTGGGGTTATTCAGGTTACAGCTCCCTACTGCTTTCCTGAGACCCTAGGCCACTCCACGATGCACACCAGCACTTTCCAGCAGTCCTATGGAGATGCAGTGTCGAACTGATATGAACTGTGTTATATGTGTAAAGTGCATGGTAGAATTTGAAAATCAAGCACAAAAAAAAAAGAAAAAATGTTCATTAATATTTATAGCAGTCATGTAATGTTTTGAAAATACGTGCCTAATAAAATTATTCTCACCTTTTTAAAAATGTGGCTACTATGTTTACTAGTGCATGTTCACGTGGCATATTTCCCTCAATGGGCATGGAAGACAAGATGACAAAGGGTAGAAGATTTCTCTCAACTTTCCTAGCTGCAACTTGTGACAATTTTGAGATGCATTAAGCACCCAAGAAGGGTTTGATTCAGCAGACAAAACCCAGAATCAGACAATCCACAGCTTTATCACAATGCGTTCACTACTTCCTCAAGATTAATTTTGTCCTTAGTTTCTCAAATGCAGCACAAGGCAGTTATGTTTTAATTTTATAGGCCACAGTGATGGTATTTCAAAAAGTAAGATGTGGGAGTTACAGCTTGAACAGTCACCCAAGGATTGTCAGCCACCAGCACTGAACATCCAGGAAACAATCTACAGCAAATCTGAGAGAACAGAGACATGCCGCTCCACTGTCTGAGAGCCCTTGCCCATGCTGGTTGGTATTGCCATATTGACAGGATCTAGAATCACCTAGGTATGCTCTGGGCACCTCTGGACATGTCTGGGAGACTCCAGGCTGGATTGCCTGAGGGTGATTTAAAAACCCTAACTGGGCGACACTGTTCATTGGGATGGGGTCCTGGCGTGGATAAAGATTGGAGGATGAGGGAGCACCAGGTCCCACCTCTTTGCTCCCTGATGTAGTACAATCAGCTCCCTCTCACTCCTGCTGTGACACCATCTCTGTATCCTCAAACTGAACAAAGCAGGCTCACCTGAAAGTTGCTTTCATTAGTCATTTTGTCATAGCGATGAGAAAAATAACACACACACCCAAAATGGGGACTGGACTCAAGGCCCTGGACATGCTGGGTAAACTCTCCACTACTGAGCTATATTCCTAGCCCTTTTACTTTGAATAGGGTCTTAGTTGCCCAGATTGGCCTTAAAATGATAATACTCCTGTCTCAGCTTCCCAAGCAGCTTGAATTACAAATGTGAGCACTAGTATGTATATGTAGTATATAAATAATATATTGCACATATATTCACATGTGTGTGTACATGTGTGTACACAATTACAAATGGGAGCACCAGAATGATGTATACACATACATATAAGTAGGTAAATATATGTATATATGTATATGTATATATACATATATATTGCACTAGTGTGTATATATAGTATATATAATATATATTGCACATATATTCACATATGCATGTACATGTCCATGCCACATTATGATTGCTAGTTAAATACTTTTCCTTGCTCTCTAATCCAAGTAGCAATTGAACCTGTGAATTCTGGTAGGCTTCTGAGGATTGAAAAGCCTGACCTCCACAGAATCAGCTAACGTTACCTGCTACTCTGATTCTAAGCAGTAGTTACTGGAAGTATTTGCTCCTGTATTCTCTTAGAAGGAAGAACTAGAATGTTAGTCATCTGTTCACATTTGGTCATGGTCCCCCTGCTGGCCTCACAGTCCAGAAAGTAGAGTTTTACGGTTTGATTGTGAAGTGACCCACCTCCCACAGGATCACATGCTTGAACACCGGATCCCCAGATGATGGAGTTCTTGGGGGAGGTTGTGGAGGTCATCTAGGAGGTTGGCTTACCTGGAGGAAATGGGCTTCTAGGGGACAGGCATTGAAGATGATAGGTTTTCCCTGCTTCTGCCCTGGGGATATATCCAGATACCTCACTCTAATGCCACATGAGCTTTCCCCTTTATGGTGGACTCTACCCTCAAACCCTGAGCCAGAGTAGAGCCTTCGTCCTTTGGTAGATGTTTGGTCATGACAGTGAGATAAAGTAAAGAGCATAGCATCATCATTCCCATTTTACAGACGAGAAAACTGAGCTGCAAGAATTGGATGTGTTTGTCCTACAAAGTCACCAAATCATTAAGGACCGATTGTGTCTGCAGTCCTGTGCCCTCCCTCCAACAATAGGTAAGGGTCATTGTGAGCTCTGATTACCCCCAGCGGAAGGATACATCTGCTTTAGAGGCCAAAGTCCCTTCATTGTGGAAACTAGGTCCTTCAAGGTCTCAGATAAAAAGACAATGGTTTTTGTGCTAATTTCCACCCAATGGGTGTTTGGGTCACACAGCTCACTGGGCCAACATGGTGGCCTGGACAGTCACACAGGATGAGGTGAGGAAGAGCAAGCCTCCCCAGCACCTCCCCTATCATCACTGCAAGGCCACCCCGACTAAGTGTCCGCTCTTCAATGCTGGCCCTACGAATATCTTACCACTCTTTGTGTTTCCAAGATTTCTTTCCTTGGAAGATGTGATGCGGACGGTGAAGCTCTCAACAACCCCTACACACCTAAGACCTAGACAAAAGAGTCTGGGATGGCCATGTCTGTACTCCTTCAGCAGTTGTCAGCCATTTTCTTTGTCTAGGAAGTCTTCCTACAAGCTTCCGCACCATAAGGGTCCGCTGTCCTGATTTACAGACAAGTCATTGGGACTGATATGGGGCCAACAGAGAGCAGATCTCCAGTCACTCATCTCACTCCAGCTTGTTCACAGAACAAAAAGAAGTTGAAGGGAGGTCTTCATCATTGGGTGTTCCCTTCCATGGAGCATAGGACAGGCACGGTGCCCAGAACCTGCCCAACTTCTAGCCCTCCAAGCCTCATGCATTTCTGTCTAAAAGAAAAGAGTTAGCCCTCTTCCATATTCCCTGAAGTCATCCAATAGAGGGGGAAAGACCTTTTGGTGCAGAGAATGAATGTACCAGACAGCCCCCCACAGAGCAGGAGCTGAGACTTGGCTTGCCATGTGAGATTGCTAAGTATAACTAGCAACCCATCCCCCATATGTCAAAATCCAATTCCCCAACCCCTCAGCACACACTGCATCTCAAGGCAGCCATTCCGTAGGTTAAATGAGGTCATCAGGGTGGCCATAAACCAATCAGACTGGCCAGAGGGAAGCCCACATGAAAACTTGAGGAGAAGGTGGCAGCCACGACTAAGCTGAGGAGAGAGGGCTCTGAAGAAACCAGCCTTGCTGATACCTTGGGCGCACAGACTTTCAACTTCTAAAACAAATGGCTACTTGAGCTGCCCAGTCTTTGAGACTTTGTTGCAGCAACTGTTACAAGCCAGTACAGAGATCAAAAGGAAATCAGACTAAGCTCAGAGAACTCCTGGCAGTCAGGGATGCCCACTCAGGAGAAGGAAGCTGTCTATAAAGTGCATGGGCATCTCTGCAGATACTCAGTACCCTCTGCCTCTGAAGGCTGTTGTGACCCCTGTGGGACTGGTGAGGCCCCTCTGTTCACTGTCCACCGGGCTTTGTGTATGATTTGTTTTAGCTTAAGCTCCAATATCCTCTCAGGCGGGCCAAGTCCACCAAGCGCCTGTGCCAGCCAGACATGGATGGAGACAGCCCAGAGGCCTTCAGACCTCTTCCCTCTGAAGATTGCTGAGGTCTGTGTATGCTTCTTGTCACTGACATTCTAAAAGCAGCTAGGTATTCATCTATCTGTCGAGACATCTGAAACCTCTTGCAGGAGAAGCCTAGCTGTTCTTGGAGCGACACGGGAGTAAGAGCCAAGTTAAGTTCTTTTTGAATTATTAATTCATTAGATACACCGTTACTGTTTTACTCTGAATAATTAAGAAAGATTGATGCTACCTAAACTCTGGCACAATCTTTTCTTCTCATGCACATCCCTTTGGCTTATTCCTAGCTATCTCTCAAAACCCATTTTAAGGGTCATTCCATACAAAGGCTTCTTGTCCCTGCTCCCAAGCTAAGTGGGGCTCCCCTTTTTTTAATCGGTGCTTCTTAGTCTAATGATGGAGTCTCACAGACCAACCTCTTGTATCCACCCTTGAATTCCATATTGAAGTTCTAGCTCCCGATCCAGTGATATTTGAAGGTGTATTTGGGAACTAAATAGGATGGGTGGGTCTAGGAGTCAGTGGTTCTCAACCTTCTTAATGGCCGAAACAACCCTTTAAGACAATTCCTCATGTCATGGTGATCTCCAGCCACAGAATTATTTCATTGCTACTCCATGACTGTAATTTTGCTGCCATTGTGAGTTGTAGGGTAAATATCTGACATGTAGCCACCAAAGGGGTTGCTCAAAGGTTGAGAACCACTGGTGCAGGACTGTGTTGGCTAGTTTTATGTCAACCAGACACAAACTATAGTTATCAGACAGAAGAGAGCCTTAGGGCTGGTGAGATGACTCAGTGGTTAAGAGCACCGACTGCTCTTCCAAAGGTCCTGAGTTCAAATCCCAGCAACCACATGGTGGCTCACAACCATCCATAACAAAATCTGATGCCCTCTTCTGGAGTGTCTGAAGACAGCTACAGTGTACTTACATATAATAAATAAATAAATAAATAAATAAATAAATTTAAAAAAAAAAAAGAGAGAGAGAGAGAGCCTTAACTGAGAAAATGTCTCCAACACAAGCCTACAGGGTATTTACTTAATTACTGATTGATTGTGGGTGGGGCCACCCCTTGTCCCGGTGGCTACAATAAAGCTGGCCCTCAACACCTGCTGAGACTGGCTTGTGGTGGAATTTCCCTGGGCAGTTAACAGGGCAGGCAGGGTGACCCAGGAAAGATTCCCCAAACAGTGGGGTCTGGTCTTTCTGTCTCCTGTCACCTAACCTGCCCTTCCCATCAAAAGTCCTAGAGACTGGTTCTCCTTTCCCCAAGGGAGCCTATAACCTGGAGGTGCCCTGCCTCTCAAACGGGCGGGAAGGAAGAGATGCTGTAGGTTTTGAAGGTTCCCTCTATCACATTAGGTCAGACCTCAACTCAATCACATTCCAATGTGGCTGTCCATTCCTCTGACAAAGTCAACAGAAACCTAAAGGATTCCCCCACAGTCTTTGGGGCTTCATCCTCTGACTACAGCATCCATAAATCTGTCATTAAGTAAACGTATTATGCTTTTCTCTTGCCAATCTGTAATTGGTCTGTTGTGGTAGGGTTGCTAATCAGGCCCTTTGTGCTGGAGGAGAAGAAGGCTCCCACCTGCCTCGTCCCCCCCCCCCTTCCCCACCCCTCCGCACCCAGCGGTCTTGTCTTTGTTATTTACACTTGAGTTGGTGAGGTATATCACCCCGAGGGAGGGAGGGGAAGCTGCAGATAAGACCTCTCCCCTCCCCCCTCCCTTCCTCTCCCCACCCCGGGCTTTCTAGCAGATGGGAAGAACTTGTTTTCTCTCACACAAGCCGACCCAAGCAGACCATAATAGCTCCCAGGGAAATAGATTTTGTTGTTCCTTTTCCCTTATGCCCAAGCCCTCTGTTTGTCCTGGGATGTCAGCAGCCTAATGACACCAGTTAGAAGCCTGTTCTCTGATGGCCAGGCCTACCCTGCAGCCCAAATCATTGACACACACACACACACACACACACACACACACACACACACACACACACACACACACAGAGTCAGAATTCACAGTACCACGCCCAGAAAGTCAGTTTTCCTAAGGCAATGAATGAAGCCACCTCCCCAAGCCCCGCGGCCACCCTGGGGCTGCCACCTGAGGACAGCTGGTATTGAAGGATTTACAGTCAGCCTGGTAAACACAATGAGTGAGCCTCCTTTAGGCTATCTCTAGGGAAAGGCCCTTTTGTGGGTGTAGAAGCTGTAAACAGCTCTGACTTCCTGTGCGGGATAGCAGCCAATCACAGAGAAAGAGAAATCCGGGAGATCAGGGTCAGAGAGGTGGGCTACACCAGGAGCTCTTATGGAACGCGCACCCATGGACGAGGGGCTACCCTGCCGGAAGGGCTTCCACTGGGGGTTCCTTTTGCCACGACTCCAAGACTGGCTTTAGGGTCCAGGACATTTTTCTCCCCCATCCTGTTCATTGTATAGTTCTGTTCTACATTTGGGCTTCGCTTCTAGTTACCTAGTTGAAGTGGGACACCGACCGGGGATTTGGCACCACCTAGTGGTCAGGGAAAAAAGCTGCCAGTTGAGTTTTTGAATAGTTCTGGAAACAGTGACTTAAACACAAAGATGAAAATACTACACAGCCGAGAGAAGAGCAGACCCTGGGAGCCTCGCCACCATATTTAATGAGCCCTCCCTTCTGGCGGGCACCTTTGTGGGGAGGGCGCTGCTGCTCCTATCGAGCCAGTTCTTCCTTTTCTAGCTCTTTTAGTTTTTTTTTAATTTGGGTACTTTGGGTTTTCTGAGTCAGGGTTTTGTTATGTAGCCCAGGTCAAGGTTCACCTTGACCTTGGAAATTCTCTTTTCTGTGCTTCGTAAGTGCTAAGATTTAAGGCATGTGCCCCTACGCCCAAGTTTGGCCCATCTTTCTAAAAAAGAAGCTAAGAGTAGTATTTACTCTGATCCCCCAGGATAGTTTAGGTCATCTAGTGCACGCGTGTGTGTATATGCACTACACACACACACACACACACACACACACACACACACACACGCACATTGGAACACGCTTAACTTATCATCAGCTCTGCTTCTGATGATAAAAACTCCCCAGGTCAGCGCATGCATCCCTGGTAGCCAGGAAGAGATGGGGCCAGCCCGCTTGTCCCTGATCACCTGATCCATGAGTCTCCCAGCTCCAACCGCTAAAGACCGAGGCAGCATTTGAGGACCATTACCTTGCTTTTCGTTACTTATTAATGTGTTTCTGCCTGTGAGGATGAGGTCCACCGAGGAGGGGAAAGGTCCTAGGGCCAGAACCTTCTGCATCCACAAATCTCACTCACCAGCATCTTCTAATGCAGATGCAAGGGCTGCCTTTTGGAGAACTCAGGATCACTCCTCTCCGGAGGATACATGGTGTAGGGATTAAGCAGTTTATTTTGTGGGGAAAAATAAAATGCCTATATGGTCTGTTTGGACACCAGACAAAAGACACAGCTAGGTGGAGAGTTTCTGAGAACTGCAGAAGGGTACTAACAGAGCCCAGCATTTGAGTCTCGATGCATGGTGGTGGTAGGGTGGGGGTACAGAAGCCACAGACATGCAAGACACATCTCACAGAAACCCATGCTCTGGCTGAGCATCCGTTTGACTCCACAGAATGAAAAACATTCCATGCAGCAAGGTCTTAAGAAGGGCCCGGAGAAGAAGTCTGTTATGGCATGTTGCAGAAAGGCATGGCAGTCCCCTGTCAACAGGAAGTCCAGGAAGCAGAGTGCGATTCTTGGGGCCTCTGCAAATACGTTCTATCTTGATATTCATGTACGAGGACAACGTAAGTCACTCAAAGAAGTTCGAGGAACTAAATGCAAGTCTTAACCAGGCGTCTTTTCCTGCACAGGATACAGTCATCTTTAGGCTCAGTTCAGGAACTCTTCCCCTGGGAGAGATAAATGTGCATCTCCTCCTTAGAGGTTGTCCATGACAAACCAACGTGCTGTTCCACTTGGGGAACCAATATGTTTCTTGGGCATACTTACAGAGATGAATGAGGAGTTACCAGGAGGAGCTCCACACCACAGGAAAAACTTGCCCTGACATATGTGGTGACTCCCATAGTTGAATAGATAGAGCCTACCTGCTTCCAGTAACCTTCCACAGGTTATAAACCTTGGTGCCAGCAGGGATGGAAAGGCTGCAGACAATTAGGACAGAGCTGCACAAGAATAGCCTCCTCAGCCCTTCCTTCTCCGATACATAGAATGTCAACGGTCTACAAGCCCCATCTTGGTGGGCGGAGTCTCCCAACAAGCGTCCTATCAGCTCTGAGGAAGATGCTGGCTGTTGTGCTCTATAAGACAAAAAGCACGAGCCATTTCTTTTTCTTTTCATCAAAAATAACCCTCTTGAAATGTAATGAGAAAATGAGTGAAGGGGAATTTACAACTCGGGGGGAACCGTTTGATTGCAAGGTCTCTCCTGGGATGGGGTGGATGCACGGGCTCTGGGGCTGTGTGTGGAACCATTAGAGAATGCTCTTCCTGGGACTGAATGGGATGGTTGAGGCACATTTTCCATCTGTGATGCCTACAACGCTGTGAGAGCAGTTCCCACTGGCCTCTGACCAGCCCGAAGCCCATGTTTCTGTGACAGTTTTCTTCCAAATGGAAAAACCCCAGCAAGTGGAGGAATCCCCACCAGGGGACCCTGTGTACCTCATGACTGTCAGATGCGTTTCCTAGCCTGTGTCCCTAAGGAGTTTATCCTCGTGAAAATATGAGAATCAATATCATACAACTAGAATTTTCCACAGCCATGGCAGCGTGCGTTGGAAGCCTTGTTCATGTGGCTCCTGCCCACTGATGTTATCTGCCCTGCTGTTTAGAGAAGAACAGACATTTGCTGTTGTATAAGCAGTGTGACAAAGCTTTAAGAACCCCAGTTCTGCATAATGTAAACTGTGATCTTAAGCCAGGCATCCTGCATATCCGTAACAGCAGCTCTTCGTGGAGTTCAAAGCCAGGCTGAGCAACACAAGACCCTGTCTTTAAAACAGTTGTAGAGGCCTAGGGAGATAGCTCATCGAGCAAGCAGAATTCAGACACCCCCCCCCCCC
>NC_034608.1:36974431-36979573 GCF_900095145.1 Mus pahari
TCTTTCTTTCTTTCTTTCTTTCTTTCTTTCTTTCTTTCTTTCTTTCTTTCTTTCTTTCTTTCTTTCTTCCTTTCTTCCTTTCTTCCTTTCTTCCTTTCTTCCTTTCTTCCTTTCTTCCTTTCTTCCTTTTACTTTTCTAGTGGCTGTGATTCAGTACTTAGCAGAAGCTACGGGCCCAGTTTCCTTATGTTGCTGTGATAAACACCCTGACCAAAAGCAGTTTAGTGGGAGATAGCCTCACTCACAGGTCGCAGCCCCTCCCTGAGGGCAGTCAGCGTAGGAACTCGAGCCAGAACAGGAAGCAGAAACTGGTAGAACACTGCTTGCAGGCTGGATCAACCTCGACCTTTTACAGCTCAGGATTACCTGTCTGGGAGATGGTACTGCTCGAAGCCTGCTGGGCCCTCCTTTATCAATGAACAAAATGACTGCCAATGTCCATCTGATCTGGGCAGTCCCTCGGCTGAGAATCTTTTCTCAGATAACCCTAGCCTGCGTCAAGGTGACGGTTCACCTAGGACATCAGCCTAAAGGAAGGCTTTGTTATGGTCCACAGTTTGAGTAGCCGTCTATCAAGGCAGGGAATGCACGGTGCTGGGATTGTACAGCGACCGGTCCTGTGGTATCTGCCGTCAGGAAGCACAGAGGAATAAATTCAGGTGGTTCTTCGTTGCATTCAACCTAGTATCCCAGATCATGGAAGAGGGTCACCCTGTTGAGGAGCAATCCCCATTGCACGGAGGTTTTTGAACTTTAAAAATCTAACGCCCTTTGGCCAGAGAAACAACGATGCAGCAGTTAAGAGCATGTTGTTCTTACAGAGGACCCAGGTTCAATTCAAGCACCCACATGGCAGCCCACCATTCCGACTCTATTTTCAGTAGGGTAACTACATACACCCAGGCAACACACACAGAAAATAAAGTTTAATTTAGCTCTCAACTGCAGCTTATCCACATAACAAACACAGAACCAGGGGCAAGGATCAGAAAAAGGCACAGGGCGGCATGCCATGTGGGGACTGTGGCTGGGAGCCAAGCACCCACAAGCCAAGTTTGTAGGCCGTGTCCAGAAGGTAACAGGGACCAAGAAAAGATTCTTAATTAGTTTCCCCAGGAGAATGTGGGAACACGTTCCCTGCCAACACTTTGACTTGGGACTTGAACTATCTAGAACTGTGAGACACTAGCCACATTGTCTGAAACTTTGTGATAGGGTGTTTAGACAGCCAGCCCTTGGGAATGAATACAGATTTTTGGGAAGAAGGCTTACTTTAGTCAAGTGCTTAAAAACTCTTTCAAGAACAAAATTAAGTGAGGTGAAGTTCGTCTTAGGTCTGATGAACTATTGCTTGTAGCAAATTTGTTGGACCATAGTGAAACCTACTGCCTGCCAAAGGCCATTAATTGGATTTACAGGAAAGCTGTATTTGCAGACCTAGATTTTTTTTTTAAAGTAGTAGTGTTTATACACACAGTTTTCTGGATAGACTGGGGAAGTACCATTTCCTTTCTGAATAGGAGCTGTTCGCTTTTAAAACACCCAGGATGTCTTTAAGCAGTAAGTGCGGTGATGATTTAAGATTATGATAGTGGACTGTTGGCTTCATCTAGAGGAAAGAAAAGAAGGGGAATCTGACCAACATTTGAATTTTAATGTCTTTTTATGTCCATCAATTAAGTAGTGAGATTAAGTGCCAATCTCTGGGGAAAATGTTAGTTATCAAGAATAAATACCAAAGGGACCAGCCGATGGTGGCACATGCCTTTAACCACAGCACTTGGGTGGCAGAGGCAGGTGTGTATATCTCTGTGAGTTTGAGGCCAGCCTTGTCTGTAGAATCTGTAGAGCTAAGGGTACACAGAGAATCCCTGTCTCTAAAAGACGCGTATCTATCTCTATCTGTCTGTCTATCTATCTATCATCTATCTACCTATCTATCTATCTATCTATCTATCTATCTATCTATCTATCTATCTATCTATCTAGATATATGGGGAGGGAGAGAACACCCCAAAGGCAGGTGGATCTGTAAGTTTATATTTTAAAAACTTAATAAGGGTTTTTCTTTCTTTCTTTCTTTCTTTCTTTCTTTTTTTTTTTTTTTTTTTTAATGTTTTAACCTCTCTTTAGTCTGCCATCTATTAGAGGTATTGGAAAAGAAACGTTATTGGGATATGGGGGGAAGTGGACCTGTTTATAAATAATTTTTTGGGAGGTGGGCAAATCTAATCTGTGTTGTCTGGATATTAGCATTTTAGTTTACACGAAATAGTAGCGGCAGCTCGATCTAGAAAAAGTCGTAAGGCTTAGTTGCTGTTTAGAAGTAGTTTTGGGGGCGATTTTAATCTCTCATTGTCAGGATATCAGTAGTCTAGTCTAGTGGTGTCAGGGTAGTAAACATGAATCGGCAGTGGTGGGATGACCCAGCAGAAGCAGCAGCAGCGTGGCATGTGCCGAGTCGGCATGTGTGGGTCGGAGCTATCAGGACCAGCAGGGATGCTAGGAGGAGCTCTCTGTTGTGAGTCTCTCTCAATGAAGTGCAGGTCGGTGAAGACGTGGGACCAGCGAAGCATTGTACATCTAGATGTGTAAGTCAGTAGTCTGTTGAGACTTATACTTCTTCCAAACATGATGTGTCCTTCCATGGGTCTTGCCTCAGTAAAACACCACGTGAGTCTGTCTCAGCTAAACATTATGTAGGTCCGCCTTGATAAAACGCTACGTGAGTCTGTATCGGCTGATGACATAGCTAGAAACTTCTGTTTTATTCTGACAATCGGCCAGAGTCCGAGGGAGTGGCAAATAGCCATCCGCACACCACCAAAACGTTTTGCTGATGTGTTTCTCTCTGTGGAGTCATGACAAATGATGATCAATAAACAATGGTAAGGCGTACCAATACCATCCAGCGTCGCCCACTGTCTGTTGGGTTAGATTTCTATTCCTTTCAAACATCATACATCCTTTCACATGTCTGCTTTAGCAAAACATCATTTCACCTGTGTCTGCTTCAGCGAAACATTCTTTTTTTTTTTTTAAAGGTTTATTTATTTATGTGAGTACACTATAGCTGTCTTCAGACATTCCAGAAGAGGGCGTCAGATCTCATTACAGATGGTTGTGAGCCACCATGTGGTTGCTGGGATTTGAACTCAGGACCTTTGGAAGAACAGTCAGTGCTCTTACCCACTGAGCCATCTCACCAGCCCGAAACATTCTTTTACATGGCTGCTTTAGTAAAAACATCCTTTCACCTATATCTGCTTCAGCAAAACATTTCTTTTTCACGTGTCTACCCTAGTAAAACATCCTTTCACCTGGATACCTTAACAAAACACCATTTGACATAACTGACTTTCCAAAGAAACCAAAATTTGTACCGCAGGATCTCCTGAGCTCTAGGCTAACCTGGTCTATGTAGGGCTGCTGCATGCTTTCTTCCTTTCTGGTTTTATTGTCTAGACTCCCAGCCTACAGGGATAGCGCCACCCATATTCAAGGAGGGTTTTCTCTTCTCTAGACACACCCCAAGGTGTGCTTTCTTCATGAATCTTTCATGAGCTCCTCAAGCTAGCCAAGGGGACAATCAGGACTGACTAGGGGACAATCAGGACTGACTATCATGAATATGCACTTTGCCTATAGACTATGGCAGAGAACAAAACACTTCATGATCAGTTAGGGACTTTCCTGCCGAAGAGCACTTGCCCCTATATGACCAGCCTAATCTCACTAGGGCACACCACAGGTTCTAGTATACTCCTCCCTCTTTAGGCTCCTCTTGCCTCAGCCTTCTTGGTGCTATGGGTGTTGGGATAGCAGGCAGTATCCTCCCGGTTCTTATCAAGGTCAATGATATTTCCTTTATAGACAGACCCTTGTAACTTAAGACATCCCTCCCTTTTGGACCTTTATTTGCATGTACACTACCTGTTGACTGTTGTTTATTTTCAATGTCCGATGAAAAATTATTTCTTATTCTTAAAGCCTTATTTTTGACCTGACTCAGACATGAAGTAGAAGTTCCCAGCAAGGACAACCTATGTCTCTTGGCAATCTGTTTCTGGCATTTTCCTTTGGCTTCCTTCATTCTCTTGACCCAAAGTTTAGCACAGTCTGCAGCCTCCTCATTTTTCTTAGCTCATTCTTTCCTCAGAGCAATCGGTCAGCTTTTTGTGTTGCAGGACATGGAGTAACAAAATGCTGAATCTTGGGGCACTTAGTCTTGAGCTTCTTACCCTCTTTGAGGGCTTTCTGATAGTGTATTAGAGAGTTTGAAAAGCCTTCAGATACTGCTAGACCTTTCGGGCCCCAACCAATGAGGCATAGCAGTACTCGTCAGTCTAGGAATATTCTCCTCTCCTCTATTCTATTCTATTCTATTCTATTCTATTCTATTCTATTCTATTCTATTCTATTCTATTCTTTCTTAGTTAGGGTTTTACTGCTGTGAACAGACACCATAACCAAGGCAACTCTTTTTTTTTTTCCAAGACAGGGTTTCTCCGTGAAACCCTGGCTGTCCTAGAACTCACTCTATAGACCAGGCTGGCCTTGAACTCAGAAATTCGCCTGCCTCTGCCTCCCAAGTGCAGGGATCAAAGGCGTGCGCTACCATGCCCAGCTCAAGGCAACTCTTATAAGGACGACATTTAATCGGGGCTGATTTACCGGTAGGTTCAGAGGGTCAGTCTATTATCACCAAGATGGGAGCATGGCAGCATCCAGGCAGGCATGGGGCTGGAGGAGCTGAGAGTTCTACCTCTTCATTTGAAGAGAAAACTGGCTTCCAGGCAGCTAGGATGAGGGTCTTAAAGCCTGCACCCATAGTGACACACCTACTCCAACAAGGCCACACCTACTCCATCAGGGTCACACCTTCTAACAGTGTCACTCCCTGGGCTGAGTATATAAGCCGTCATACTATCCTATTTTCTATTCTTTCTTTTTTCTTTCTTCCTTCCCCTCTTCCTCCCCTCCTTCCTTTCTCTTTTCCCTTTCTGCAGTAATGAAGTTCAGAACTCTCAGACTGGTATGTAGAGTGTATTTTTGAACAGACCTTTTCTTCCTCTCCCCAGTTATCCTTGGTCTATACAAGAGTGTTTCTTGGGCTGGTGAGATGGCTCAGTGGGTAAGAGC
>NC_034608.1:36979668-36990633 GCF_900095145.1 Mus pahari
AAAAAAAAAAAAAAAAAAAGAGTGTTTCTTACTCAACAGCAGGTTCACTCTGCCAGACTCAAGAAAAATTGCTTAATGGTCATTCTCACCACTGGTTGACCAGCACAACCCTCCCACACCTTAGCCAGAGCACCAGCAGCTACTTTTGTGTCCATTCGCTTCAATGAACCTTAAGGTCATCTTCTCCTTTGATGAGTTTCTGACAGCTGGTGGCTGGGAGGGAGATATTCAGCTTCATCTCGACACAGCCAATGGCCTGGGAAATGCCAGGAGAAAGCTGTGGTATGTTTCTGAAGCTCTGGCTAACCGAACTCAAAGATGCTCCGGTACATTTAACTCTCTCTCGGTTCTCATATACAGGAAGTTCTTAGTCTAAAGTTGCCATTTATATGCAATGCCCTAAGCCGGGGTGTGGTGGACCACACCTTTAATCCCAGCACTCAGGAGGCAGAGGCAGATCCCTTGAGTTTGACACTAGCATAGTCCTCAAAGAAAGATCTAAGATAGCTGGGGCTACATGACAAGAGCCTGTCTTGAAAAACAAATAAGTAAATATATAGATGCAGTGCCTTCATCCCTAAAACTTATTTATTTTTTATTTTTTGGTTTTTCAAGACAGGGTTTCTCTGTATAGCCCTGGCTGTCCTGGAACTCACTTTGTAGACCAGGCTAGCCTCAAACTCAGAAATCCACCTCCCTCTGTCTCACCAGTGCTGGGATTAAAGGCATGCGCCACCACACCCGGCTCCTAAAACTTATTTTATGTCTTGCAATAAGAAAGAGGCCTCTCAAGGGAATGCCTTGACAGTTAAAGTCTAAAATGGTGTGGTGAGGGTAGAGGCAGGTTGCATGAAGGCACATACTATTATCCTGGCTTAACCATTTACTGCACTATATCATTGCCTTTTATGTAGCAGTCAAACGGGACAGGATGGATTCAGCATTGTACTCTAAGAACACTGTGGAGGGAGGTAGAGATGTTCAGACATGAGACGCTGGATTCCTGGGACCCTTCTC
Organism: Mus pahari; assembly: GCF_900095145.1. Lineage (NCBI taxonomy): Eukaryota > Metazoa > Chordata > Mammalia > Rodentia > Muridae > Mus > Mus pahari. Next base: position 36,980,686 of record NC_034608.1, read on the forward strand.
AGGAGCTAGCCTAGTTTTTCCCCCCTTCAAGGGAAAGAACCAGCCGGCCAGGGCAGGTTGTGGCAGGATGGTGGTATCCTGGCTCCATTTGCCTCTCCTGGAAGCCGCTCGCTTCTCCAGGCCAGCCAGAGCCTCCGCACAGCATAGAGCAGTACTTCTCAGTCAGGTCCGGGGATGAGGCTAGGCTGGGCTGGGCGTGGCCTCTAGGTCTTCCATCCCTCTTGCTTGGCCTGAGCTGAGGGTGCGGCAGAAGCCCACCCGCCCACCCGCCCACTGAGGGCTGAGATGCTCAGGAAGCTTACTGGACAATACAGCTTGCACTTCCCTTTCCTTAATTACCCCACTACTTCTGCATGACACTCCTGTGCCAGGCACAATTGCCCTTCCTGCCGTTTCTGCCTTTCCCATGTTTGTGCTCTAAGTGCCCCTCCTGGACAGCGCGTGGGAGGTGTGGAATTCCGTGAGGTATTTACTCTCCTACCTCTCTACGCCCAGCCCCTCTACTCCACTAACCCTGAATGTCCTCTGGACCAGCTCTGACACAGTCACACATACTCAAACCGACCTATTCCTACACTCAGACACAAGCACACGGTCACATTCAAACATACACAGACATAAATCTACACACTTAAGCATATACTCAGAAACACACACATAGACACACACAGACACACACATAGACACACCCACACGAACGCAATTAATACTGTCAGATAGAACATACCCGAACATTCAGACACAGGGATAATATCCCGGCATGAGCATACATTCACATGCTCAAATAACCCCAAATCCTCTCACCCAAACATCGATGCACATAACTAGTCATTACCCTCAAATATGCCTGTAACGACACACTTCACGCATCGACACAAGCATACATTCACGCACTCAGACTCCCCTCACCTCTGTATACATTCACACACGCTAGCATGTAAACATTCCTAAGCATACTCTTTGACATATACAAAGCACAAACACTTGTACACACACTCAGAGATATAAAGCACAGAAATAACGCTTGTGCCACCAGCTATGGGGGGTATCACTAGCCTGGTCAAGTATCACATAAATTGACCTCCTTGTAGCAATCCGAAGGGAATATTTACATGCCCATCACCTCCACTCCCCTCTGTGCCTGCATCCCTGTCTCTCCTCCTGTGGAGCATCCGCCCAGGCTCCTTGCTTAGCCCTGCCCCGCATCACCTGTGTGCCTCCACTTTTCAACTGCCAGGCTTTCCTTTGCATTACCAGGTTCCCATCTCTTTGGGCTCCATCCTACCTGAATATTAAAATCACCCACTGGGAGTAGTGGCTCACATCTACAATCCTGGCACTTCAAAGGCTGGGTCAGGAGGACTCTTATGAGTTCAAGGTCAGCCTGAGCTACAGAGCAATACCCTGAAAAAAAAAAAAATTCCAGCAATAAACTAACCTACCTCCCATTCACCGCTGCCGCCACCACCACCACCATCACCACCACCACCACCACCACCACCACCACCACCACCGACAATAACAGCATCAAACCCAGAACAAAATCCAAAGCCCAAGCTTGCTTTTAATTAATTAATTAATCAATTAATTTTATTTCAAGCTACTATGGGTCTGCTTCTACTTTACCTAGAATTCCTCTGAGGGAACCCCCTGTCTGCAGTGCCTCCACCCTCCTCCCATTCTCGATGGTTCTCAGAGTTGATCAGCTCCAGACATTTCCCCGAAACAACCTTGCAAAGGTCACAATGCAGTGGCATTGTGCGGTTAGACTGGATGACTTTCCCCAGTCCACGTAGGGTTTGACTCATCTGCCACAGTTGGTACAGTTGTTCCCTGGTACTTCATGGCCTTGGTACACTTGCCCCTGGTACTCACTCAAGCCTGGTGTCCTAACACTTAGCCATCCCTCTGTTTCATGTGTGGCATTTCCTCTTATCCCCAAACTCAATGGGGACTTGGCCCATCCCTTGATCCTCGAAGACCTCAGGCACATTGAACTCTGGCTTTGAATCTCCAGACCAGATTTTCCCCCTCGGGGATCCCTGGGGTCCAATCTAATGTCACATTCCCACCCCACTCTGGAAGGCACCTCACAAGGAATGCACTTGATATGTGAGAGGTGGCGTTGGTAATTCTTAGGGATCTGCCTCTCTATGGGTAAAATAATGTGTGGATGCACAGGGGCTACCTTGTGTTAACCCCAGGTCATGTGCTGTCTGTACAAAGACTAGTGTACAGAAACATTTATCTGTTATCTATTTATCTAAGTAGTCCCACTGGGGAAGACACTGTCTTGGCCGTCTTTGTATCTCCGTGCCTTATCCGAGAGCCTGAGATACAGCAAGCTTGGGATGTCTGCTGAGTGAGTGACCCTGTGTAGAGTGGGTAGCCACAGCTGATCTGACTCCCAGGACCCCAGTTCTCTGTCTCCTGGTAGACAATAGCACCAGCTATGCCTTGCGGGTACAAACTGAGAGACTAGCTGCGGCCCTTGACTAAAACTTAGAGCTTCCCTTGTATTTGTCAACCATGGGCCCTGGTAACATTTTGATGTGTGCTTTCCTGTTGAGGAGTTAAGCATATTTGTGGTGACAGCGAAGTTGTATGTGGGGCCACCAGGTGTTTCATCTTGGGTAGGCAGATTTCCAAATGAGTTTCAAAGGACCAGTGAGACACGATGAATGCCAGCAAGAGAAGGTCTAGGAACCAACAGAGAGATAGCTGTGGGGACCGAAGGGTAGACACCTGGAGGAGTGAGTCCCCAAGGTTTGGTGGCAGGAATGGAGAAATCCTTGAATTCTGGGGGAATTAGCCTGTGGTGGTGGTCGGGCATATGTAACCATAGCAACATTCAGCTTAGGATGAGGGATGAGTGGCAAAGGAGTCTAAAGAACAGTGTGTTGTATGTAAACTGGAGATAGTAAGAGTGCTGGCTTTTGATTGAGGGTCTTTTCGTTTCATTATATAGTCCAAGATGACCTCAAATCCATGATCTTCCTGCCTTTACCTGCCAACAGTTGAGACAACAGGAGGTGTGTCATCGTGTCCAATGAGATATGTGTCTGGGTAAGGTCCTAGGACATGACACGGAGATACAAAGATGGCCAAGACGTCTTCCCCAGTGGGACCCCGGAGATAAATAGATAACAGACAAATAAGTGCACTAATCTTTGTACAGGCAGCATGTGACCTGGGGTTAGCATATCACTAGACAAGGTAGAGGCAGATTCCTAAGAATTACCAACACTTGCTAACTGAGCTATCTTCTCAGTGAGTGGATCGATCGATGACAACCAGCGTGACTATGCCATTGAGAGCCACGATTTGAGTCTAAGGCACTTACATCTAGTAATGTCACCTCCTTTCCCCCAAACCCATAACTACTAAAGCTTTAATTGTTCCTGTCTCCCCTTTCCTTCCCCCACGGGGACCAATGAACTCTCCACTTGGCTGGAGCCCACAGCCACCCACATCTTGACCCTGTAAGGTTTTTCCCTTGTATACCATTCCAGGCACGAAACTGGACCACGTGGTATGTTTTCGCAGCTCTAATTTTCCATTTTCCAGGCCAAGATGAACTAACAGACCTTCCAAAACACTTTGCAGAGGCAGCAGCCACACAATAGTGCACCTACAGGCTTCTCAGGGGGGACAGGATGCATATTGAGGTGCTGTTAAGGTGGGGGCTGGAAACCTGAATGTCTGCAGGGGCATTAACACCTCCTTGAGCTGCCTCCCCTGCAGTATCAGCTCTGAGAGATTGCTTCCTCTCCCCTCCTGGCACAGTGCAGCGACTCCGGCATAGCAACACCTCCTCTCAAAGTCTTTCCAGTTGATGTCACATTTCCTAAGGTCCGCCATCCTCCCCCAGACGAGCAGTGCTCCGGGAGTTCTCAAGCTGGGTTAGGAAGAACTTTTGTGAGAAAAATTAAAGGCCTAGGTATGAGTGGCGGGCAAAAGTTCTGAGGCCAGAGGTCTTTGGGGGATTTTTAAAATGAAGACATGTTGAAAGCTTAAGCCCTGTAGGCAGCTACTCAGCAACAGAGAGTATAAGTACCTCACTGGAGAACTGAGCGTTCACATCCTTAGCAGGGATTGAGGAGCATTTACACTTATTCTGGAGCACATGTACATGTGTGCTCATGTGTGTACAGGTGTACATGCATGCATATACTTGTTCTTAAAGATTCTATTTATTTATTTATTTTTACTTTTTTAAAAGTCTTGTTTGCATGTTGTTGACATTTTATTCATTTGGTTGTTATTGTGAATGTAATTCAGAATCCTTTTTATTTCCCCATTGGGTATTGCTAGCATACAGAAAAGCTACTGACTCTTGTGTTGGTTATGTCTTGTCATTTCCCTGGCCGCCCTTGCAGGCTCTAACGCTGTCAACTGGTCAGCAGCATCCTAGTTTGAAGGCCATGTTAAAGGTTAAATGCCGTTCTTGGTTTTGGCTTCATANGTNTGACCTTGCAGCTTTTTAACCTGATGCTAACATTATCATGCTTTTCCCTTTCTCCAGACTTTTCCTGGGGGATAGTTTCCCATCCCTTTCTTTCCAAACTCAGTGTTTATAAGTAAGGCAAGGCCCATGAAGATTGTTTAACTTAGAACTATTCATTTAGGGGGGGCTGGTGAGATGGCTCAGCGGTTAAGAGCACCGACTGCTCTTCCGAAGGTCCTGAGTTCAAATCCCAGTAACCACATGGTGGTTCACAACCATCGGCAATGAAATTTGATGCCCTCTTCTGGAGTGTCTGAAGGCAGCTACAGTGTACTCACATTAATAAATAAATTTAAAAAAAAAAAGTCTTGTTTGCTTATTTTATATAAGTTCGCTGTAGCTGTCTTCAGACACACCAGAAGAGGACATCAGATCTCATCACAGATGGTTGTGAGCCACCATGTGGTTGCTGGGATTTGAACTCATGACCTCTGGAAGAGCAGTCAGTGTTCTTATTCACTGAGCCATCTCTCCAACCCTATGTATGTATGTATGTATGTATTCACTTATTTAATTTTATGTGCATTGATGTTTTGCCTGCATGTATGGCTGTGCAGCAGTGCCAGATCCAAGGGATCTGGAACTACAGATAGCTGTGAGCTGCTGTGTGGGTGCTGGCAATTGACTTTGAGTTCTCTGGAAGAGCAACCAGTGCTCTAACCATTGGGCCATCCTTCCAGCCCCAACATGTGCATACTGTGCGCATGGAGGCCAGGGAACACCATCAGTTGTCACTCCTGGATGCCATCTTTTTGTTGTTGTTGTTGTTGTTGTTGTTGTTGTTGTTGTTAGATAGAATTTCTCATTAGCTTGGAACTTCCCAAATTGGCAAAGCTTCCTAGCCAGTGGGCACAAAGAATCTATGCTTGCCTCTCAGTGCTGGGGTTATAAGCACTATTTTCCACTACAAAAATAAGTTCTGTAGATGAAACTCAGCTTCCTTGACCACCAAAGGAGGGAGTAGATTGGATGGCACTGAGAATTCTTTAGCTCAAGGCAAGCACTTTGCTAACAGTTCTCTCCCCAGCCATGGGCCCAGGCCTCATTAGCTAAGTTGTGAAGGCCAGGGACACCATGCACAGATGTCTGAGTTCTGCTTTTCATGAAGCATCTGGCACAGAGTACAGATGAAGATAAATTTCACGCAGACAGGGAAACCTTTTGCTTGTGACCTGCCCACAGGGGTCTAGGAGCCCAGCAGTGGCTGGATCCTCAGCGGTGGCCTTGCACTGTTTGGGACACAGAAACCAGTAAAATATAAGTCCTGCCCTTCAGGAATCAGCTGCCTACAGGGGAAGAAAGAGTGACAGACAAGGTGCTCTCTGTGGTAGTGTTTCCACAAATTCATTCTTGCTTGGTTCTTGAAACTGAAAATTCACTGAGGGTTTTTAACATGGTGAACAGAATATTAGGTGCTTACGTAATCTCAAAACTACGCCCCTGCGTTGGCACCAGGCCTATCATGGGGAGCCAGAGCCAGAAGAACCTCTCCAGAGGTGGAAGAACTAACAGGGTGTGTTTTGACTTCACTCCACTCTTCTTGGAGCCATGCGCGGGGATGTTTTTATTTCCCATACTGCTTTTCTAAGTATTGTGGAGTTTTGTTTCCTCTCTTGCCCCAAATGAGAATGGCGTCTTTTGTGAAATGGCAAAGTAGAGGTGAAAAGATACTTTGAACATTAAGAAGTATCACAAAGATGGCATCCATCTGTGATGGTTCGGTCACTTGGCACCTATGTGATTGCCACCTGTCATCCAGGTGCAGATGTGTTCTAGAATTGCTTTTCTGGGGCTGGTGAGATGGCTCAGTGGGTAAGAGCACCTGACTGCTCTTCCAAAGGTCCGGAGTTCAAATCCCAGCAACCACATGGTGACTCATAACCATCTGTAACAAGATCTGACTCCCTCTTCTGGAGTGTCTGAAGACAACTACAGTGTACTTATATAAATAAATCTTTAAAAAAAAAAAAAAGAATTGCTTTTCTGGTTTGTTCTAGGACTTACACAGTGATTGACAAGGAAGGGGTTGATATGGTGAGTCCCCAAGCAGAGGAAACCCTAGTGTCCTTGGTGAACGTCCATGCCTTGGGCAGGGTTTTCTTATTAAAAGGTGCTATTCATCTGTTGACCGACATCGAGACTGACTCCAACTCCTTATTACTGTGGAAAGGATACTTATTCCTAGAGTACTAAACGTGTATACTAAACGTCTCTTTAGTAGGTTGCCATGCCCACTCTAGTAGTGACTCACAACAGGTCTAAAAACCTGGACGAGTCCTGAGGAAAAAGTGTCTCAAGGAGACTCAGCCTCCTGGAGTCCTGGCATTTCCAATTATCTAAATACAGGAACCCTATCCACATTTTAGTATGGTGTATGCTCTCTCTCAGTATTATTAATACTCTAAAGATTGAATTTTTACCATAGGTAAAGTTCCCACCAGTGCTCCAAAGTCCTAAAAATTCCTTAAAGCCAGGAGCTGGGAATTCAGTATTTACCAAGGCCTAGGAAATAGGGGGGTTGTGGTATTGCATTATTCATGAGAAGGTCTGTTAGTGCAGAACCCCCTGGTGCTAGCTTTCACAAGGCTCAAAGAAGTAGCACAAATTGTGATTAGGGTGTGAAATCCTTACCTGTCTTTAGCTGACCCTAGGCAGAACTGCTTTATCTTAACTGTAAACATTACCTGGCTCCTGTAAGTCCCTTTGAAGTCATTCCTCTGTTTTGTGTCAAGTAACTTCAATGCACTTTGCCTGCTGTGACATCCTACCCCTTTGTTCTCTGTACCNTATAACACTGGTGTTCATTTTAATCAATACATTCAGTTTCTCTCTCTCTCTCTCTCTCTCTCTCTCTCTCTCTCTCTCTCTCTCTCTCTCTCTCTCTCTCTCTCTCTCTCTCTCTCTTTCTCTGCTTGTCACTCATTCACTGCCGAATCCTCGCTCACTGTCAACCAAGAGACCCGTTCCACGCAGATGGGGGACCCAAGTGAGGTCTGTCTGTGGCAGTAGGTTGTATCGCTCTTTTGGTAGATGCCCAGGAGTAGCATAGCTGGGTCATATGGTAGCTTCTTGAGAAGCTTCCACTCTCATTCCCATAGTGTCTGTACCGTAGAGTATCTGGAGGATTCCTCTTTCCTACACCCTGGGCAGCACCTGTTGTCGTTTGCTTTCTTGGTGGCAGGCCTCTGGCTGCGGTGGTACATATACGCAACAGAGGTTTACTCAGCTGTAAAATGAAACGTTGAAATGTACAGGAAAACATACAGAACTGAGAAGCGTGACATTACGTGCGGCGCCCAGACCGAGAAAGACACACTGGTATATTCTCTTATACGAGGAGGAAATATGGGTAAAGATCAGGAAACTGGAAGGGGGCTAAGGAGACTAGGAAAAAAAAGAGGCTTTAAGGGGGGGGGGAGGGAAGACAGAACAGTGTGCAGCTGGGGAGACTGCGGCAAAAGAATGTAGCAGAGAATGGAGGTAGGTGAGAGGGAAGGGAGGGGTAGGGGGAAGGGAAGAGTCAGCCAAGATATATAGGTATAAGAATTCCACGTGGAAGTCTGTTACCTCTTAATTTTTTTAATCAAATAAATGTCAAATGGAAAACAAAACTAAGATGTGCCCCCGACCAGTAGCTTGAGAGTTTTGCTCTTTACTGTCAAGTAGACACAGTTGCATCTGTGTCTTCTACAGGACAAAGTCTCCAGAGAGTAGGGATGGCCTTGGACTTAGTATCGTAGGAGGAACGATTCTGATGTGGAGCGCTGGCTTCTGCTCTCAGGAGAGGACTCTAGGTCCAGTTTACAGATGTTTACGAAAATCTTCACCTGTAATAAAGTAATAATCAATGCTAATATATTTTAAAATGTCTCTTGCTCCGTCTTTCCCCACTCTTGGTTGAGGAGCGACGGGTCTTTCTGTGCACCCTGCTTTCGTAATTGCCACAGAGAGTGTAGAGGAGACTCTCTTAGTGTGTCTTGGAACACTCATAGCACAACGTGAGAGTGAAGAGCACAGGTCCCATGCCTTGGGTTCTAGGAGGTCAAAGGCTGATTAATGACTACAGAGGTAGTGAGGAGCGAGGACCTGGTGGACAAAGGTGTCCTCTTGAATGAGATTATAGATAGGAGAACCATAACAGATGTGGGGGAGGAAGTTGTCCATGCTAGAATGTGCAGTCAGGCTGGGGAGCTGCCAGGCTAGCACCGGGAAAGGACTTCCCTCCTTCATTGGTTGTTCAGGAATAGGGAAGTCGTGTACGGGGAAGAGAACATTGTGAACAGGAAGAAGAAACTAGGATTTTGATTCCAAATCCAACATAATTGCGACATTTGCAGGTGTGTCGTCTTCCTTTTTGCCTTCAGCTTCTTCCACCCTCAAGGGAGGGGATGGATGGGTTGACAGCTGAGAATTCTACCTCATGAGACAGGATTTTGTAAGAAAAGGACAGAAGAGGATGAAGAGAAACCTGAATTCTCCTACAGATAAAAACACCAAGGGGTTCTTATTTGGGTGAGCCTCATCTTTCCTGTAAAGCAGGGAGTTCAGTTAAAGTGTCAGTGTCTGGAAGTAAGGAGGCAACTGGTGGGCATTTCCGTAAAAGCACACAAACCCCACGTAGACTAGAGTATCGGTTTTTAATGGAGTTCATTTTCTGCTGAGCTGACTTTTCCTTATCTCTGTGAAGTGGGTATTTTTGCTCAGGTCTGAGGTTAATGTTGCCATCACAGGTCACATCTGTGGCTCAGGTCTGGATGCTGTTGCCAATAGAGAGGGCTCTGACTTCATCACGGTGAGCCTTGGCTTTTCTGTTGTGAGGCGTGCCATTCTATCTAGCATTTTGCCTGGTGAGTCCATCCTGAGGAACTTCACATAGAGTCCCTTTCCTGGGCTAGATTCTCACATTCTGATGGCGCGGTCTTAGTGAGACCACATGTTGAGAGGCACTGGTATTTCAGTGCTGAGACAATGAAAGTATTATTTATGGTTTCATGGGCACTGTTCTGGAGGTGTGAATGTGTCTTCTCCACATTGCGTCAGAATGTGGCAGCGGTGAGAAGTGAGGCCTTGAAGAATTGATTAGGCTGGGAAGGACCTCCCTAGCCAGTGGTATAAAAGTTCTTATTAAGACCTTTCCAGGAACTGGAGAGATGGCTCAGTAGTTAAGAGCACTGACTCCTCTTCCAGAGGTCCTGAGTTCAATTCCCAGCAACCACATAATGACTCACAACCATCTGTAATGAGATCTGATGCCCTCTTCTGGTGTGTCTGAAGACAGCAACAGTGTACTCACACACATAAAATAAGTAAATATATCTTTTAAAAAAAATGGATTCAAGCCAGGCGTGGTGGCGCATGCCTTTAATCCCAGCACTCGGGAGGCAGAGGCAGGCAGATTTCTGAGTTCAAGGCTAGCCTGGTCTACAGAGTGAGTTCCAGGC
>NC_034608.1:36990679-37002633 GCF_900095145.1 Mus pahari
TCAAGTTATGTTTAAGCCATGGTGGCACAAAGATAAAAAAAAAAAAAAGCCTTTCCACCAGGAGAAACAGATGCATTATCATAGAGAGACATGGGAGAAACCAGAATGGGAAGGTTAAATGGGGAGGGGGATGCACGATGTGAGGGAGGGAATATGGGGAGGGAACCCTAAGGGCCCTTTGAGGGTCCATATGGAAACCTGCCACTGAAGATGGTTTTAAGATATGTGCATATATGAAAGGAATCTAAGTGGAACAGCCAAGTAATGGGGAGACAGTGCTCCAGCTAGACCTCTCATACAAAATTACAGTTCTTAATAGCAAAATTTTATGGTTGTGGGGGTGGGTTACTACAACATGAGGAACAGTGTTGAAGGATTGCTGCATTGGGAAGGTTGAGAACCACTGTTCCAAAGGAACATAACAACACAATGGAAGGGTCCGGGAACAGTTGAGGAAAAGCATGAATATATTGGGGAAAACAATTGTTTCAATTAAAAATGTTGCTATAAAAAAAAAAAAAAAAAAAAAAGACCCTGGGCTGGAGAGATGGCTCAGCGATTAAGAGCACTGGCTGCTCTTCCAGAGGTCCTGAGTTCAATTCTCAGCAACCACATCTGTAATGAGATCTGGTGCCCTCTTCTGGGATGCAGGTATACATGCAGGTAGAATGTAGTACAAACAACAAATACATCTTTAACTAATAATAGTAATAATAAAGACCCTTCCACCTCAGGCCATCTCTGCTTTGTAAAGACAACACCCATCCCATCCAGAACGTAACTGTCCTGGCAGGAATAAAGACATTTTAAACAGACACTTGGGTCTTTTCAGTCCTCACACTATTAAAGCAATAGACCCAAGGAATAGGAGTTTTCCCAGGACTCTCTCTCTCATGCTGTGGGGCCCTGGTGCCAGCCAGAGGGGAGCTAGTCTTCCAGAAAGGGAACTCATTTGGTTCAGACCACTTTGCAGTAGAGACAGGAGCCAAGGCAATCACTGGTTAAGGGTGGGAAGGACCACGGTTTCACTTATGGATGCTTCTAGCCTTCTATTTAAGCTTAAATATCCAAATATCCCCCAAGATGGCCTGGGGGTCACTGTGTCCCCAGAGCTCTTTGTCCTGTCCCAGTGTGGCCACACTGAATAAATCTCCTTTCTCCTCTCTTCACTTGTTTGTTTCCTTAATTGGCCTATTGAGGATGGATGGTTGAACCCAGCTTGTTGGGGCTGCCAGGGTCCAGGCTCTGACCCTAACAGCTTCAGTAACAAGATGACCCAGTCCTCATCAGACACTGTATCTGCTGGCATCTTGACCTTGACCTCTCCAGCTTCCAAAGCTATGCGAGAGAGACACTCTGCTCTTTGTCAGACTCCCAGTCCGTGGCGGTCTCTGATAGCGGCCCAAAAGAACCGGGGGGCATGAGGACAGGAGCCCGGTTCCTGGTTCCCAAGGGCTCACATTTCAGTGATCCGTTACCCCCCCTGCCATAAGTGGTCAAACAGCAGACAGTTTGGAGCGGGGACATCTTTAAAAAGATAGGTTCTCTTTCAGCAAAGGAGAGCTCCTCCAGCCAGCTGGCCTCCAGCCGCTTCTCTGCTCTAACTCAAAGGCGAAGCTGGTTTCTATTTTGATCGTACTCAGAGATTCCAGGCACGTTGACTCTGACCTGTGCCTCCCACTTTCTGGGCAATGTTCTCAAGTGAAGTCCTGGCAGAGCCTGGAGAGGTTCACAGAGGTCTAGAATATCCGGGTCATCTTAGGACGATGATGCCTGGTTCTGCTTGCCTGACTCATCAATTTTGTTGTTGTTGTTGTTGTTGTTGTTGCTTTTTGTTTTTTGTTTTTTTTTTAAGAAAGTCCATAATGGCTCATCCCTTGTCTCTAGCTCTGCAGTCTATCTAAACGTTTCACAGTTCTTTGTCTAGAAGACAAAAGCATCTACTTTGGGCAACATTCAACAAGCTAAGCTCCAGTAAGAGCAGGAGAAGAGAGTGTCTTGGTCCATTCAGATGCTGTGCTAGAGGTCAGTAGCCTGTAAACTACAAAGACCAAGGTCAAGGTCATTCAGACCCGCCGTAGTCTGATGAAGACCTGTACCATGGGATATATTTTCATGAGAGGCAAGGTAACTTTCCAAACCCTTTATAAGGGCAGTAAGTGAACCTGTTCACAAGAGCCTTACCCTTGTGATGTAATTACCTCTCAAGGGCCTGCTACCCAAGGACGGCACACGGGGAGTAAGAGTTTCAGTGAAAGGATTTGAAGAGCATCATACAAATCAGTCCATTACATGGGACAATGAATCAGGTCCTTTGAATTACGTGAGACCTGGCTGTGAGGGCTGGTAGGGTCCAGCTCTACCCAGTGGGTACCCGTTTGAAATCTCCTATGTGATGGGTAAATTTCGTCCTTTCCCTCAGGATGGGTGTGATCCACCCATTGGGGCGTTGTGATGCCGTGAGGGTTATGAGCTAAACCCGAGTCCCCAGACTATGTTTATTCTAGGGCACTCTTACTCTGGGGCTGCCCACGACTTCCTGCCTCAAACGGGGAGGGTATTGCCCTCTGGGGCTTGTCCCAGGGGCCCGAGGTTTTTTTTTCCCAGGCCTGTGTGTGGTAGCTGGAAATGTTCCAGGGTTGGAAGAGACCTTGCCAGACCTGCCTATTGTTTCCAGAAGCCCCGCAGAGGCTGAACTAATTGGCCCCGTGGAATGTTGAAACCCACCACTGCGAGGAAGGCACCAAGGGACTGTTTGTGTAGGTGCTTGCTGGGACATGGGTTTGCTGGGCTCTCAGTTGGGCTGGTTTTCATTCCATTCATGCTTCCCTTGACCTGCCATCAAAATGCAGAGGTAGAAGAAAACCAATTTGTTAGGAAGAGGAGGCCAGCTGCGAGAAGACTCAAGAGTCAAAATCCCCGGCTAAGAGACCTGAATTGACGCCTCTGCTATGTTCTCACTATCCTACCAGGAGCCAAACATGCATACTCACACCCTTTCAGTCCCGTCTAAGCCACCTCCTCCAGAAAATCCTCCATATTTTCCTCACTCTTATTAGCAACACACTTTCCCCTGTGGGGTGGCGTGTGCGCTCAGCACCAATGGGACGATGGGATTGATTCACCTTTATGCTTGATACAGTGACTCGCCCTGCGGCAGAGTTCTCTATTCCAGAAGATCTGGGGCTCGTGTTTTCTAAATGTAGGTTGTTTCTTGTGGTTACTGTTTTGAGTTTTTATTCTCTCAAGGGCTGTAAACACGTTTTAGGCTCACAGCATAACTGATCAGAAACCACACATTTCTCCCATACTCCACGGGTCCCCCTCCTGACCCACAAGCCTTTGCACTCTCAGCATCCCACCACACCAGAGGGGTGTGCTTGTCATAATCCTTGAGCACATTAACATCATTGTCATCCAGAGTCCAGTGCCTACCCCAGCTCATTTGTAGCATTGCATGTTTCGTCTGCCTTTAGACAAGTGTGTGACACTACCCACCACAGTGCTGGAGACAGGAGTGTCTGCTCCCAAACTCTGATCTGCCTGCTCATGACTCTGCCCCAATCATTTGGCAACCACTGTCTTTCCACTGTGTCAGTAGTTTTGTATTTTCAATGTTAGGTCCTTGAAATCATAATGGATAGACATGCAGCCTTTTAAGATTCTCCTTTCATCTGCTTTAAGTTCACTCCCTCTACCCCTTCCTCTATGTACATGATGTATATGTATATATGATGTATATGTATATGATATATATGTATATGATGTATATATGTATATGTACATATATATTTGTGGAATTGCAGGGCCTTGCATATGCTAGGAAAACACTTCATTACTGAGCTGTAACTCCATCCCTGTGTGTAGGTTTTTCGTGTACACGGGTAGTTCTCAATTCCTTTGGGTAAACGTCCAGAAACGCAGGTGCAGGTCCTGAAGGTGACAAGTGCCTAGTTGTACACGGAACCACCAACCCATCTTCCAAAGTGTCTGCTTCATTTTGCTTTCCTACCTTCAATGTGGGAGTGTCCATGCCCGCACTACCCAGAGCTCTCAGTGTTCTGGGCTTGCCCGTTTTAAGAGATGTGCTGTTGTCTCTTTCACGTTTTTTTCCTGTTGTTGCGTGGTGAGGAGTGTCTTCTCGTAGGTTCAGTTGTCACTCAAAGCATCTTTCCAAATCAATGGTGCTCTCCAGGGGGCCCGAAGCTCAGCACTAAGCATGCCTTCTTGCAATCTCTCTCTCTCTCTCTCTCTCTCTCTCTCTCTCTCTCTCTCAAATTAAAAAAAAAAAAGACTTTTATTTATTTAATGTATGTGAGTGTCTGGTGTGTTACTGTCTTCAGACACACCAGAAGAGGGCATCGGATCCCATTACAGATGGTTGTGAGCCACCATGTGGTTGCTGGGAATTGAACTCAGGACCTCTGGAAGAGGAAACAGGGCTCTTAACCACTGTACCATCTCTCCAGACCTCTCTCTCTCTCTCTCTCTCTCTCTCTCTCTCTCTCTCTGTCTCTGTCTCTGTCTCTCTCTGTCTCTCTGTCTCTGTCTCTCTCTGTCTCTCTCTGTCTCTCTCTGTCTCTCTCTCTCTGTCTCTCTGTCTCTGTCTCTGTCTCTGTCTCTGTCTCTGTCTCTCTCTCTCTCTCTTTGGTTTTTTGAGTCAGGGTTTCTCTGTGTAGCCCTGGCTGTCCCGGAAATCACTCTGTAGACCAGGCTGGCCTCGAACCCAGAAATCTGTCTGCCTCTGCCTCCCAAGTGCTGGGATTAAAGGCATGCGCCACCACGCCCGGCTCAACGTTCTCTTAAGAAGATTGAATTAGATCCTTTTCTTGTTGCTAAGACAAGATACCTGGTAAGATGTGGAAGGGCTTGTTTTGACTCGAAGTGGTGGTACAGCCCATCACGATGGAGAAAGCTGGTCACATGGCATCTGCCCTCAAGGGCCAGAGTTGAAGGAGGACACTCAGTTCAGGTTTTCCTTCATTTAGCCAGGGACCTCAGCCCATGGGATGGTGGCACCTCATTTATAGTGTGTCTTCTCATTATAGAAACTCTCTCAAAGACCTGCCCAGAGGTTTGTCTCCTAGGCAATTCTAGATCCTACCACACTGACAACACAAATTATATGCTATATGTGTGTGTACATACATATATAATTTCTTTTCTAAAACCTATGTCTAAGCATTGGAGCTCTGGCTAAAAGGCATTAAAATAATCAAGCCAGGTCACTGTAGCAACTTCCTGAACTCAAAGCAAGGATCTGGTTGGAAAAACACCATCACAGCCAAAGGACAAATAGAGAAACTGGGAAATGCCACCTTTGGTGTGCATGCTACCCAGGAATCAGGTGCAAACAATGACCAGGGGTCAGCTAGTTAATCGAGAGCTGGTTCTTGTGTCACTCACTCACACTTAGAGACTTCAGCCAAGGCCAAGCCGGCCTGGCGTCGTCCCTCACACCATTAACAGGGAGGTCTCTGAAACACTGGAACAGGCCCAGAGCAGAAACGTGTTGGGACACTTCCTCTACACTTCAGCAGGACAAACATCTATTCTGGGTTTGGGCTGTTTCCAAGTTGGGTTACAAGATGATAAACAATAGGGATTTTGGAGGGGAGGGGGAGCGAGTGAGATTTTTTAACTGGGTACTTTTGCAAAAACACAATTAACACCGTCATTGAAGAAACGATCAAGTAGAATAGTTAGGGACTTGAAGGATTGTCTGTGCTTGTAAAAAACATTTCCTACCATGGTTCTTGTTTATCCCTCGGATGTTTGGGAAGACCTGCCGAGGCCATATTTTTGTCTAGTCATTTGTGTTTCCCATACACTCCGAGGCCTTTCTTTTATAGACTATCAATAATTATCCATCCAACTCTGAGGGTAAGAAATGGAAAGTAGAAAGTTCAAGAAATCAATTAGCTGGCTTACATTTGCTGAGAAATCGGGAATGGTGTTCAGGACTGAGACTTACAAAAGTCAATCGGCATAGGACGGCGAAGTAAATTAACCCGGATGACAAAATGAAAGGAAGAGCTCCCATACAGCCTCATAAATTTCTTGTTCGGTGCATTTCGAGTCTCCAGTTCCTAATAAAATTCTCATGAGAACGGAGTACTGCTTCATAAAAGCCCCCGAACTCGCCCCATGAGAACCGGCTGGTTTATAAGGCCACATGGGTTCAAGGCTGTGGTTTATTTATTAAAAATTTCTCAGTAAATATATCATCGTTGACTGGTGACTGCCCTGAGATCATGAGGAGGCCATGTTTCATTCCTCCTGCCCCCAAACCAGGAAGGAAAACAAGAAAAAGCATGCCGGGAACTCTCTGAAGAAACCGTAGCTTTTTCGATTTTTTGCTGAAGAAAATTCTAGGCTCCTTTTGTTTACCTTCAGTCCAGAGACCTCAACCTCATGTGGGGAATGTCTGGGTGTTTTGGCTACAGTAATGGACAAGGAGGCCTCTCTGAGACTGAGGGAGGCTTGGCTTGGCCTAGTCAGGGGCACAGGACAGAAAGGGGGTGCTCTGTGGATACTGGTTGCGTGTGTGCAGACACAGGGTGTGTGTGTGTGTGTGTGTGTGTGTGTGTGTGTGCGCGTGTGTTTATTTCTCTCTCTCTTCCCTCACTCTTCCCCCCTCCCCATCTCCCTTCTCCTTCCCTTCCCCAACTGATAGGGTCTCATTCAGCCCAAGCTATGTAGCTAAGGATGACCTTGAAATTCTGATCCGTCTGTCTCCACTTAAATTCTAGGATTATGTAGTCCCATGGCTCAAACCTACAGTTTTGTGCATGTTAGGCAAGGCGTCAACCAACTGAGCCGAATCTCCAGTCCTGGATATGTGTTGAAATGTCATGGTGAAGCCGATGTACTCACAGCTCACATAGCTCTCTCAGAGGGAGGTCTTCCTACTGCCTGGGAGGGACAGTGGTCATTCACAATGTAGTCTCAATCTGGGCCAAATAAAGACTTCACTAAAAAGCCGACCTGGACCTTGGATGGTCCTAAGACCATGCCTGTTAGGATCATCCCAGCTGAGAGGAAGGGAAGTCTCACACAGAAAGGTTAGCCCTTGCTGAAGTCATGGACCTTGTCAGGGTAGGATGGTGAGCCCAGGCCAGCAAACCTCGGGGTGGTGTATGGGCTCACAGGACTAGATGTAGGGAGACGTCCTGTGTGGTGTCTCAGGAGCTTTTGTCATTTTGACCCTATTTACCCTGACTTCTTTTCAAATAAATCCATGTTTGGGGTGTCCTGATTGAGCCCAAAGGGACATAGATGCACGCACGTAGGGGCTTTTTGTTCCCTCGCGTAGGTACCACTGTTGAAGACAATGAGGCTCATCTATGTATGCACACGACACAGCGTGGCATCCAACCTGTGTCAGGTTCATGTTAGGTCTAAACACGTGGGCTTGTCTGGAGCCAAGCCTGAGTGAGTTGGTATCTGCTGACGTCTATTCTTGGGGTTCCATGCATTCCCCTGGAGTTCATTGTCCTGAGTTCCATGTCTTGTTCTGTCTCCAATATGGTTTTTTTTGTTTTGATTTTTTTTTCAAGACAGGGTTTCTCTGTATAGTCCTGGCTGTCCTGGAACTCACTCTGTAGACCAGGCTGGCCTTGAACTCAGAAATCTGCCTGCCTCTGCCTCCTGAGTGCTGGGATTAAAGGCGTGCTCCACCACGCCTGGCTCTGTCTCCAATATGTGAATCAACTTTTCTATGGGAATCTCCCTCTAACCAAAAGTAGCAAGAATGGCCTGTGTCTGGACGGCATGCCCAGCGCTCCCACACAAAGACACCCACTCACACACTTCAGTGGACAAGAGCGGGTTGTGGGTTATGGCTGAGAAAGCTTAATTATGAAGTTTCTTAAAAGTTACAGTTTGTTATTTATGGTAATTTTAGATTCATGGAAGAACTGGGACAAAGATGCAAAGGGCACAGGTAAAGCCTCTTCTTTTGTACACACAGCCTCCGTGGCTAGGAACATCTCCATCCGAGGGTCACAGTCTATGGACACATCAGTGTCTCAGAATCAGTGTTTACAGTAGTGTTGGTCACTCTCGGTATTATAAATCAGAGGCTTTGCACAGATACAGCATGGGATGCTTTCCCTATTGCGTGATCACGCACACACTCCGCCTAGAAGGTGGTGTGCTGCATTCTGCAGGAACTGGACCGGGCCCTGTCTTTCTTATAATGTCTAATGACAGCAGAAGGCTTTTCCTATGGCTTCCTTCCTTTGGTGACTGGCAAGTTCATTTCTGCCATGTCTTTTCATGGCTCGATGGTCCCATTCCTTTTTGAGTTGGATAACATCCCACTGTCTGCAAAGACATAACAAGACCCTCCCTCCCTCCCTCCCTTCCTCTCTCCCTCCCTCCCTCCCTCCCTCTCTGCCTTTCGAGTGCTGGGATTAAAGGCGTGCGCCACCACGCCTGCCCGGCCCTGACTTTTTCTTAATGAACACAGCAGTAGGAGCTGTGTGCATCAGTAAACTTGGCTCTGGTTAAAAACCTGGGCCTTCGGATTCTGCTGTACACAGCCAGTAAGGGGTCTAGCTCATGAACACTAAGTTTAGTTTGGTGTTGAAGTAACCGGGCGATTGTCTCATTGCTGACTTTGACTGTCAGGTAGATGGCTGTTGGAGGTAGAAATCTCTCACGTTTTCATTTTTAGGGAAAACGGATGTTAACGTTCTAGCATTTATTTATCTTCGTGGACCTTTAGAGCCAGATCCCAACAAGAGAGGGCCGGCAACTTGCTGGAAAAAATGCAAATTGTCCTGCAAGTGCTTAGTTTTTAGCAAGCCTTTTGTGCCATCCACGCGAGTATTTCTGAGCATACATATCAGCCCCTCAAGTTTACACTTCAGAGGCCCTGGGTCTCCTTCTTGAGTTAGAAGGGGAAGCACGAGGGGAGGTGCGCGAGCGCCACCTAGTGACCGATGGCACCAGGCCTGTTGTTAGCTCAGAATCTCCACTGAGTGTCAAGCTACCTAGGGTTAGCAGAGTGTGAGGAGCCTTAGCTCTGAAAGCAAACTGACTGAAACATACCCACAGCCCTCTTCAGCAGCTCACCGCAGAATGTCTTAATTACTGAACAAGACCTTGACTCCGGGTGAGCCGATGCGTCAGCTAGTTCCTTCTCCACACGAGAATGGCTTATTTGTAGCCTAGAGCCAGGGCTCGGTGTTACCACGAGTTACACAAGAGGAGGAAGCAAGCCAGCTGCTAATTTCAAACCCAAGTCAAGCTAAGCCAGAGAAAGCTTTCAGCTATAAGTTATTGGAAATGTGTTACTATAATCGTGAGTGCGCTCTTGAGTGCATAGCATTCAACTGCACCTGTGTATTTCCTTACACAGACTAATCAGCTATTTCTACTATTGCAAAATACTATTCCAATGACCAGAGAACCAAACAAATGTGTTGAAAACCTCCAATCTTTTACAACTCAGAGTGGTAGTTTGCACCTAAACAGTGAGAGACACTGCCATCCACTTTGTAACGGCTGTGACTGAAACCAAACGGGCAAACCAACCCCTTCTCCTTTGGTGCCCCGGCCCCAGGCTTGGGCGGGCCCTCCTATCCTGTTGGAGAGTTCGGTTACTTGCTTTATGGTGTATTTTTATTGGTCTCCCTGAGAACTTGCATGTTCTGAGAAGGAACTGTGTGTGTCTTCATTTCCCAGGACTGTGGACAAAGCTCCCATCTTTGTGCCGTTCCCGGGCCATCGAGGACGGTGAGGTGTCTGTCTGTACATGATCTCATGGCACCAGAGCGAGGGCTGTTAAAGACCGTTGCGGAAACTCAGGGGAAACTCTAGCCTTGGGGATTGCAGCAGTGGCTTGGGCTCCTTTACTGTGTTGCTTTTTACAATACCGAGTAGCAGAGAGCCCAGAGCTCATTTCTTAGCTATTTGGCCAAATTTCAGGTGTAAGAAAAAAAAAAAAAAAAGGAGTCTCTTTAATTTATCCAATGTCACCTATAAAAAAAAGTGTCAATTAAAAAGCGTGAATTTGTGGGCTGGTGACAACGGTGTCACCTTGCTTTTTCTGTTTGAAGGGGCTTGCATGGAGCAGATCCTGTTGTTTATGGTGCTCCCATCCCTCCTCCCCATCCCTTCCCTTCCTCCACCCCAGCCTTGCCAATGGATAAACAACCCAAAAAAACCTGTCTCTTACGGCAGCTGGAAAGAATTGAGCTCCACCAAGACCCAGGTTCCGTGCGCCCTGGAAACCCTGACAGTGATGCTGTAATGAACCTGTATCGTTGTGGACTTTTCCACGGTAGCTTTCCACAAGGGATTTCCTCCTTCAAGCTGTTAATTTAAAAATTCGGATTAGGGCTGCCACTCTCAGAGCTGCCACACTGTAGCGTAATCAGTGATATCAGTGACATTACTCATCATGGATGGGGTGGAGTACAGGAGCTGGCCCAGAGAACTTGTCTCATCTACTGCTTTAAAAATATTATTGTGTTTGTTACTTCAAAATTATGTATATGGTGCTGGGGTGGTGGTGGGACATGCCTTTAGTCCCAGCACTCAGGAGGCAGAGGCGGGAAGACCTCTGAGTTTGAGGCCAGCTTGGTTTACAGAGTGAGTTCCAGGAGAGCCAGAGGTACACAGAGAAACCCTGCCACAAAAAAACCAAAAACAAACAAACACTAAAAGTATTATGTATATGTTTGTGTGAGGTTGTGTGCACATAAATGCAGGTGCTCTCAGAGACCGGAATGGGTTCCACGCTGAACTCACAGGTGCCTGTGAGCCCTGTTACGAGGATCCCAGGATATGGGTCTTTTGTAAGGCCAGTGTGTGACCTTAACTGATAGCCATCTTTACAGCCACAGCCTCTACTTCCCTTTTTCTTTTGGACAGGGTTCCCTGGGAATTATAACCTGGCTCTGATATACATTCCTCCTGCCTCTGCCTCTGGAATGTTGGGACTGCAGGCACGCTCTACCACACCTGACTGTTAAAGTTGGAAGCATTTTCTTTTTCTTCTGAATCGGTGGTTATAGTAAGGTAAAAACAAATTCAGCAGAAGGAACCTTCTGGTGAATTCCTAGCCTTTTTGGTCGTTTTAGCATTAAAATCCCCCATCTCAGGAAAACCTGAAGTTCCAGAGAACTGGGAAAATCAGTTATCCTAAGCAGGATGGAAATCAGGATCAAATTTAGACAGCAAACAGTCTATCGGAGTGGGCTGGGGATGAAGCTCAGATGGTACCATGCTTGTCTAGAACAGTGAGGCCCTAGTTTGCTCCCTAGCACTATATAAACTAGAAATGAAACACACCGGCAATCCCAGCACTGAGAAGCTGAACACAGGAGGATCAGAAGTTCAAGGCCATCCTTGACTATATAGTGAACACACACACACACACTCACACACACACACACATATATATTCATATGCATATATATATTCATATGCATATATTCAGTCTGGACTCAAAAACATAAACAACTAAAAAGACATCAGGCTGAATTTTAAAGTCAAGTCTGGACTGGCACCATGGCTCAGTGGTTAAGAGCACTGACTCTTCTTCCCAAGGACCAGGTTAAATTCCCAGGATCCACATGGCAATTTATAAGCACCTGCAACTTCAGTTCCAGGGGATTTGCTGCCTTCTGGCCTCTGAGGGCACTGCATGCATATGGTGTGTATGACATTCATGTTGGCATCCATATGCACAAAAGAATAAAGAATAAAAAAAGGTAAAATAAAACTTAACTGGTCCCATTATGGATAACTGATGAGCGTTTAGCCTGAAACCAACTCAGGAAAGGGCTCAGAAGGAGCCGTACAGTCCTATGCTTGAAAGAGTACACTAGACCACCATGAGCTGTGTCCTGCTTGGCAGCGTTACACTGTAGCCAGTCCCCCTCCTGTTCTTGCAGACACACACACACACACACACACACACACACACACACACACACACA
>NC_034608.1:37002799-37007018 GCF_900095145.1 Mus pahari
ACACACACACACACACACACACACACACAGAGCCATCTTATGTGCTTGGCACTCCTGGGCTGCTGTACAAGGTGTGGCTTTGTTGTGCCCTTCCTAGCTGCAATATACATATATTTTCCTGCAATAATGAAAGAGACAAAGGTGCTGGAGAGATGGCTTAGCGGTTAAGAGCACTGACTACTCTTCCAGAGGTCATGAGTTCAATTCCCAGCAACCACATGGTGGCTCACAACCATCTGTAATGAAATCTGAATGCCCCCTTTTGGTGTGTCTGAAGAGAGCGACAGTGTACTCACGTAAAATAAATGAATACATCTTTAAAAAAAAAAAAGAAATAGACAAAGAAGAAAAAGAATGCAGGGCCAGTCTAGGGAGCCGATGTGTTCTGCCTAGGGTGGACACGACTCTTTGCCTTTCTAAGTGCTGCGAACAGCCCTGACATTTGGCAGTTGGCAGGTAGAACACGGCTAAAAGAAACAGCATATGGAACCAGCGAAAGTTAGAATCTCACAGCGTAAAAACCACAAGTATTGGTTCGTGGCTTGTCTGCTGACTCCATAGCAGTGATAGAAAATGTGTATTGAACGTTTTAAAAAGAATTTAAAAAGCAGGTCCTTTGAGGGCATGGTAAAGCCTATTTCTGGATTTCTATATTGTGAGCCTTTGGTGACTATGCATTAACTCTTCCCTCTCATAGACATTTTGTCATGGTGACTGCGGGGTCATAGGCTGGAGGAATGACACGGGGCTGAAGAGCAGCTACAGACCTGCTCTGAACATGGGTCTCTCTGTACCTCCACCAATGAAGCATGGCTTCCTTCCCATGGAAGCTGGGCCTGGTAGAGCCCAGAATCTCTTTATGTCCAGTCTCTCTAGTCCATGCCTAGCCTGGTGAAGGTGCTGGACACTGTGAGTGGACATGCCATGGACATACAGGCTACAGAAGAGCTCAGAGATGACCCATAGCCCTCAGTAATATGTCGTACTGGCTGGGACTGCTGAGAGCCCGTGTTGCCTGAGCTGCAGTCAGAGCTGATGAGTCCGTCTGTAAAGGAGCACAGACAGCTAGTGTCAGGCCAAATCTTCAGGTGGGCCCTTCCCTGTGTGCTGTGAGAGCTCAAAGAGGCTTCCCTGAACACCTTCCCGCTAAGCGCTCTTCTCTCTGCAGAAGTTATAAAATTCTATCCTCACTGTGCCAGTGACCTCCTTGGGAGGCTTCAGTGGGAAGATGATCAATTCAAGACCAGCAGGAGCAACTCACTGAGCACCTGCCTTAAAACAGAAAGCACAAACAGGGCAGGGATGCAGCTTGGTGGTGGGGTGCTTGTCAACCGAGTGGAAGGTCCAAGGTGCCATCCCTAGAATCTTACACACCCAGGAAAGCTACAAACAAAATTCCATTCTGATTTTTTTGCATCCTAATGGAGGCACCTGCATCGAGCCTCACTACCGTGCCTACAGGGCCGCAGAAAGATAGTAGCCAGCATTTTAGAGCAGGATGGGGCACAGAATCTGGCTTTTACTTGCATGTATGCTAGGAGTGAGGACAGTCCTGGGAGGGAGAAACACACAGCATATGAGTCATTTGGTTCAGAGACTGAGGCCCAGTATGATAGAGACACGAGAACACTCCTATAACCACCATTTGGCCATTCTCAGCCTTCCTCCATAGAGACCCTGTACCAGGGGGGTGGGAGCAGGTGTGTGGCATCTTGGTAGCCTCCAGCTTTTGGGTAGGTGTGGCTATGTGGTCCTTTCATGAGAGGGAGCAGGGTGGCCATTCTGTGGTTTCTTTCTGCCAGGTCCCTTGCCCGTTGGCTGCAGTTGTCATTGGCAACTCAAGATATTGAGGGTCAACTGTTGAGACTCACATCTGCCCTGTCCCTCATTCTTCAGGTGGCAAAAAACTACCCATGTTCCTGTCCCTTCTTGGTTTTAAAAACTCTGTTGCCCCAACAGAAGCTTTTTTTTTTTTTTACAAAGGTACAAGAGGAAGGATGACTGTCTGGACCAAAAACCTAGAAGTTTTATTCCTGGAGTTGTGCAGGGAACTTCCAAGTTAAATTCCACATAGGAAGTGGCTGCTGAGTGCCAACCACGGCCATTCATCAGCCCAGGGGTCATAAGGGGCAGACAGCAGAGCAAAATAGCCTTCCTTGGGAGCTCATTATAGCAACATTTACAGAAAACAACTCTAATTTCCTGCAGGCTGCCACAGACTGGACCTCACTTTGGGTCCCCGATCTGTGGGGAATGGGTCTCTTGGTTGCAGGTGAGCGAGGATTCGGCAGATGGGTGACAGACAGCCCACAGGAGAGAGGGTGTAAAACTGAATGTATTGATTAAAATGAGCATCACATCTTTAATACAGAACAAACAAGAAAAGCGGGGCAGGATACATCCGCAGTTAAAATGACAGAAGACAAAGGACAAAAGACCAGGAGGTGGGACCAAGCCGCTTGAGGAGGAAGCCAGGTGCAAGGCTAGTCAATAGTTAAACCCCACTGTCAGGGGTCCCCAGTAATTCCTCCATTATGCTGTCCCTTTGGGCCTAGCAGAAGAACCTGTTTTGGGGGGTTCTGCTCTGGCAGATCTCATGAATAATGCAATACCACATCCCCTCTATTTCCTAGGCCTTGGTAAATACTTGCATATGAACGTAACTTCCACAGGTATACTACTCTAAGCCTTGCCCTGGGCTTGGCTCTGTTCTTTGTGATGCTTAATCGGTTTCACCAGTCTTTACTAGAAGTGAATTATAATGTTAATGAATAGGTAACCTTCTTGCTGATTTCCGAGCTCCTGGCTTTAAGGAATTATCAGGACTTTGGAACACTGGCTTTAAGGGAATTTCACCTATGGTAAAAATTTAATCTTTAAAGGCATTGATAATATTGAAAGAGCATATATCATACTAGCATGCAGATAGGGTTCGTGTATATAGATTATTGAAAATGCCAGGACTCAGCCGGGCGTGGTGGAGCACGCCTTTAATCCCAGCACTCGGGAGGCAGAGGCAGGCGGATTTTTGAGTTCGAGGCCAGCCTGGTCTACAAAGTNAAAAAAAAAAAGAAAATGCCAGGACTCTAGGAGGCTGAATCTCCTTGAGATTCTTTTCCTCAGGACTCGTTCCAGGTTTTCAGGCCTGTTGTCAATCACCACTAGAGTGGGCGTGGCAGCAGGCCTGAGAGCTCTAGGTTCTCCTGCCTTTTGATAGGCCGGACAGGGAAGATGTTTGTTCAGTACAGTCTGTAGTCTTCAGACACACGAGGTATCCCTTTCTTGGGGAAGGTGAGGTAGACAGCAGGCAGCGGCAACAGCAAATGTAGATTCCCCATGGACTATTTCTGGGTAATGGCTGCCTCTGCTGAAGTCTGGGTGGAATGGAGTGAGGTAGACATGGCCCACAGGTCCAGCTCCACTTTCTCATGATGCCAATCTAAGAGGTGTAGAGAGTCTGCTTAAAGGAGCAGCAGGGAACTGTGGACGAGGGCAAACATCTGAGTGTGGAGAGCTGTAAGACAGGATAAGTCATGGGTGGATGAAGATGAGGGAGAATCTAGAAGGGGACTCAGCTCCAGGCTTGGCTGGCCCTCCCAGTAGCTCTTCTTATATAGAGGGAAGAGAAGGCCATAGTAGGGCTTCTCATCACCAGGAGGAAGGATGATGTGAGAAAACTGATGGACCCTCTTCTTCTAAGCCTGATGGGCATAGGCAAGATGGTGCAGGCTTGATTCTGCTTTTCCTATCTGGGTGGCAGTCATTGGGCTTCTAAGAGATTCCATGGTCAGCTCTACGTTTCTTCCTGAGCACGTGTGAAACCTCTCTGTCTCAGATCCACTCTAGCCTAGTGAAGACAGGGCAACGCCCGCATTGTGGTGTGGAGTTGGGAAGAGTGATGGCTTCTTTTCTCTGTAAGGGCTGCTATTTGGATGGTGATCCAGGAAGTGGTAAGTGGGCAGCCATTTAGTCACCGTGAATGTTCTGAGGGAAGAGTGTCGTTCGGGTCTCGAGGAGCTGGTCTGAAGTTTTCAGGCATTTTTTTTTTTTAAATATTTATTTATTATATGTAAGTACACTGTTGCTGTCTTCAGACACTCCAGAAGAGGGCGGCAGATTTTATTACAGATGGTTGTGAGCCACCATGTGGTTGNTGGGATTTGAACTCAGGACCTTTGGAAGAGCAGTCAGTGCTCTTAACCACTGAGCCATCTCTCCA
>NC_034608.1:37007843-37018390 GCF_900095145.1 Mus pahari
CCCCCCCCCACTTTCCTGGTAACACGGGATTCCTGTTCCCTAGGATCCACACAGAAGCTGCATTCTGTACAGCATTTATGAGGGATGGTTAGTTCATCCTTCCTGTATTGTCTCCCCTGTGCTAGACCTAGGAGTTAGAGCTCAAAGGGAAGATGGTACCTTAACAAGCTTTAGTGTGTGTGTGTGTGTGTGTGTGTGTGTGTGTGTGAGTGTGTGTGTGTCACAGAGAGAATGTGTGTGTGAGTGTGTGTCTGTGTCAGTGGAAGCCTGAAGTATAGGAAGAGATCACCTACAAGAGGTAAAGCGACATGCAGCCCAGGTCAGGCTTGGGAAAACAGGTAGTGCTGGAGTAGAAACTGTAGGAAGGATGGGAAGTGGGGTCTATTAGGAAGCAGAAAGATGCTCACACCGATCTCTGGTCGGAGGTGGCAGGCCTGGGTAGAGCAGGAGTCCGACCCCATGGAGCCACAGTGACTATGATGTACTGATTTCATGCTTGAACAAACTCTCCTTACTTCCCGTCTTGGTTATGCATGTGCCCTCACACCCTCCTGCCATCTCTGATTGGCTCGTGTGCTTGCAACAAGGATGCAGATGGCCTGAAAGCTTGCTGCAGACACTGTGCATCTCCCTTGCTACCTGAGGTTGATCTAAGAGAACCACCCTTCTTCTTCTTCTTCAGGCCCACTGACTGCCTCTGAACCTAGAGGTGTTGGGAGAGGGCAAAGCACTCACCGTACCACATGCTTCCCAGTGGTTTATGATTAGGCATCCTTCCTTAACGAGTTGGGAAGGAAAACTCTGGGAAATGATGGGAATAACCTACCAACAAAGGATGCCTTCCGGGGAAGAGTTAGGAAGGAGTCAAGCGTGGGAGACAGTGACACTGCTGACGGTCTTGTCATACATTTAATGGAATTAAAAAAAACCACGTGTGGAAATGAAGTAAATTGGTTCTAAAGCTGACAAAGAGCCTCTGGTTGGTTTGCAGGAAGGATATCTAGATGGCAGAGGTAGAAGATCGAGATTCCATCTTAAAACAACCAAACTGAACCAACCAACCAACCAACCAACCAACCAACCAACCAGCCAACCAACCTCTGTCTCTAGATGTTGCTTTGGTCCTGCCAAAGGGATCTGAACTCAAAATGTTGCCCACATTTTCAGTCAGGCTGACTCTGAACATAAGAGTTTCCATCTACATTCAGAAAGAGTTTGTGTTCTCTAATAATAAGATACTAACACTAATGCGTCTGGGAAACACGGTTTTATTTTTAAAAATATTAGCTGTAGGGGTATTTTGCCTGCCTATATGACTATGAATCATGGGTGTGCAGTGTCCACAGAGGCCAGAAGAGACTGTTGTCTCCCTGGCACTGAAGTTACAAGTGGTCATGAGTTACCAAATAGATACTGGGAATTAATTGAACCTGGGTCCTCCGGAGGAGCAGGATCTTAACTGCTGGGCCATCTCTTCAGTCCCCAAAGCATTTTTAAAAAAGGTGATTAATAGTGCAGCTAATTAAGCCGACCAAGTCCCTTTCCCCGTGGGACTTTGGTGTGCAATGGTTGCAAACAGCTGTATGGGTTGCCTCAAGGGACCTTGGAGACAATTTTTTTTTTAAGTGATTAATAGCCATCCAATGTGAAGAATGGTTAATTATAAAGGACCCAGGATGCAACTGGACTCTTGAGTTTTACCTTTGCATTTTTTGGAAGCCGCGAAGAGACTTACTAGGTAGGGTTCAAGCAGCTTGGAAAGGGACCTTCGTCT
This sequence comes from Mus pahari, assembly GCF_900095145.1. Classification (NCBI taxonomy): domain Eukaryota; kingdom Metazoa; phylum Chordata; class Mammalia; order Rodentia; family Muridae; genus Mus; species Mus pahari. The sequence continues at coordinate 37,009,618 of NC_034608.1, forward strand.
CTCCCCACTGCCCATGAGTTTTGCTGTGCGACAGTGTCATGTGTAATGCGTACAGGGGGTGAGGTTAGACATTATCCAATCCTGTCCCTTCATCTTCTCAGGTATGCAGATCTTGGACACCAGAAGTAGAAGGCGTCGCGTGTGGGATTTCTCTCCCCAGGATGCTGAGCGGTCAGTCTGATGTATTGACCTGTTGTCTTTTTCCGCCACTGCTAGGGTCAGATGAAAAAGCTCATCTCCTGTCTCACCCTGTCCCTGCAGCTGTTGTCCCTTTGGATGGACTCCGACTTAGGGGTAGATGTGAAGCAGGGCTCTTCAGCTGCCTTCAGCCTCATCTTCAGCAATGAGCTCTGCATACTCGGGTCCCTTGCCGCGTCCTTCCACTCCTCACACTCTGAGCTATCTGGGGCTCTTCCAGGGAGCCCTGCACCGGGGCGGACGTTTCTACCTGGAATGGGACTAATGTTGGCCATGGTAACAGGAAAGGGCTTAGTGACTGGCTGAGGCAGTGCGGGCTGCTCAGGCCTGCTCTCTCCCAGAGTCCCCGAGTGGGACGTCTGCAGAGCTGCTGGGCTGCTTCTTTGGTGGGATGTGGTTCTGTCCATGGTGGCACTGAAGTACAGTGTTGTGCTCTCCTGTCCTTCCTTCCCCTGCAGGGGACCATCTGTCTCCTTCCCCTGAGCTGCAAGGTCAGCCTTGGACCCAGCCAGCTTTGGACTGTCCTGGGTAGCTGGTGGCTTCTGGGTTGTTGCATTGTCCTCAAGCTCGCTGGCAAAGGAGAGATAGCTTGAAGTTTCCAATGACTCCATCTCTGCTTTTGGAGCCCTCACGTACTCAGACCCTTTCTCCAAGGTCAAAGGGTCACAGGGAGAGGATGGGAGGTCTTGCTGGGAAAACAGGGGTTTCCTCTGCAGATCACAGTGTTGACTCGACCCCAACGCAGGGGGACAGGAGCAGCCAGGGTTGTCACCTCCGAGGGCTGCGTTGATCTTAGATACACTTCCTGTCTTGAGAGCAAGTTTCAGCAACAGCCAGTGGTGGTGGCTGAAGAAAGAGGACTCCCCTGATCTCCGCTCCCCGAGCCCCACCTCTGCAGTGTTCTGCTCTGGGCTGGGGGCCTTATCTAGACATGTTAGCTCATAGCTTTCCTCTTGGCACCAGCTTGAGCTGTCTGGCGTCTCCCCTGTGGGAACCATGGCCCCGGGAGGAGGTTCTGATTCAGCTTCGTTATCCTCGATGGGGCCACAGCATTTCCTCACGAAGCTCTGCTGGATGTCTGAGGACTTAGGGTGTAGTAGGCTGTAATAGATAACCAGCGATGCACACCCTGAAACAGAAGACAACAAAAACAACAAAAGGGATAGCATGAAGTTACGTTTTGGGACACCCCACATCCCGCTGCGAGTGAGGTTCAGTGGCTACTTTGAATGGAACAATATAATGTCGATTGACAAGGTTCTGAGACTTCAGAACTGACCCCATTAAGGGGTCAAGATTTTAAAGAGGGCCCAGCATCTACCAGCTATGAATGTTTTGAAACTGTACACCATGGCTTCTTCGTTCCTTTTGAGTCTCTTAGCCTTCTTCCTGGAGGGCATTGACCGCTTGGTGCCACGTGCAGATTTGTGCGTGCATGCACGTGAGCACCAGAGGCACGGTAGAGAATCTTTCTCCCAGAATCTTTCAGAATCCCACCACCAGCACAGTGTGGAAGGATGCCAAAGTCGGGGGAGGTAGGCGGTAAGAAAGCGGCCTCAAAAACAAGATCCTGAAGCAGAGGTCAGTCATGCTCCTCAGAGCTGTGTCGGGGCATTTCCACGAACAACAACAACAACACTTCCTCTGTGCACAAACAGCTTAATCACATTGTCGTCAGTTTCATTTGTGTCGATCAGAAGTGTTGACTGCTGCAATAATCTCTTTACCAGAGCATTCCAGTAAGCCACCCACGTTGTTTCCAGTTTCCTGTCGCACTGGAGACAGTGCCTGTGTTCAGGGGTGCTCATTAGGAGAGTAGAAGATGGGAACTAAGGGTGAGGAGGGGGGGCTGAAGGCACCAGGAGATGGCAGCACGACAGACCCTACGAAGAGCCCAAAGGACAGTGCCCCCAGACCCTCAGTGTCTCTGGGGACAAGAGCAGGCCCAGGGCAGGGCACCGGTTTGTGGTAAAATCAGAAGTGGGGACAAGGACCAGCAGTCCTGTCTGAATTGAACATAGCTCACATGCTGGCTTCTGTGCCTTGGATTCTCACCGAGCCCGAGCAATATGTGGCAAACAAATCCCACCAAGGTCAGGAAAGGACACCAAGCCAGTGACGCTACCCTGCACACCCCGGGTGCCAGTTGGCAGCAGGATCTGCCACAGCCAGAGGTACCGGGTGTACTGATTTTCTGTAGGATCCTGCCTCCTGCTGGATTCCTGGCTGTAGCTCCAGGCTGGTGTGTAGTAGGCACTCACTACACGTTTGTCCAGTGAAAGAAGGGAACGGGGAGCCTGGATTTGGGAAGGAATTGTCTCAAGTCTGGGTTCTTGATACTATAATTCCTTTAAAAAAATATTACTTAGCCGGGCTGTGGTGGTGCACAGCTTTAATCCCAGCACTTGGGAGGCAGAGTTCGAGGCCAGCCTGGTCTACAGAGTGAGTTCCAGGACAGCCAGGGCTTCACAGAGAAACCCTGTCTCGAAAAAACAAAACAAAACAAAATAAAAAAATTACTTTATGTGTATGTGTGTTTTGCCTGCATGTGTATCGGTGTACCACAGGTCTGCCTGGTGCTCTGAAGAGGCCATCAAATTCCCCGGAACAGGAATTACAGACCAGTATAAGCCATCACCGGAAGACCCAGGTCCTCGGGAAGCCAGTGTGCTTAGCCACTGAGACATCTCTCTAGCCTCTATTAATTTCCTTTTAAAAGTTCCTTGTTTTCTTGAGATGAAGCCTTGATTCATAGCCCAGGCTGGCCTCTAACTTATGTCAATTCTCCTGTCTCAGCTAAGTGTTTGGATCGCACGGCTTGTAAGGTTCATTTATAACAGTGTTGGGCATGGAACCTGGGGCTTCTTGAATGCTAAACAAGCACTCTACCCATGATCCGTATCTGAATTTTTTTTTTTTTTTTTTAAATAGGGCTTTTCTTCTTAGCCCAGGCTTGCCACAAACTTACTATGTAGGCCATGATGGCTTATAACTCACAACCATGCTCTCGCCTCCGCCTCCTAAGCACTGGGGTTATAGAAACAGACCACCATGCCTGTCAATAACATACTATGATGTGATTTTAAACGTGTATTAGATATAATTTTCTGTAATGCCCGGCTTTAAAGACTAACTCACAGTTTGGTTGTTCCCGTTCTGTCTTTTGACATACTTTCCTTTCCTGTTGGGGATTCCCAGGGGGCGGGGTGGGGTGGGGAGGGCAAAGGCGAGTGAGAGATGTGTCCAGCGCCACCTGCTGTTGGGCAACGGAGTAGCATGACACAGCCCAGCCCCTTCTGAGATGACAGGGCAGTTCCCCCCCCCCCCCCCCCCCCCCCCCCCCCGTTTACTGGACTGGGTCATACCGCTTGTGAACGAAGTGGTTAGGTCTCTCAGCTGTGAGGACTGTCACATCGTATCCCAATGGATCCCCTCTCTGCAGGAAGATGACTAGACAGAGGCCACTTTGTAGGTGGCAGAGTAGCTCTGGCCTAGACGCCTCGCTGTTTGACTGGCCACTCACGTGCAAGCGTGCTGCTTAGAAATCGGCATCTTACCGCTCAGTGCATGGGCAGCATTTTGTGCAGACGTGGCTGCTCCTATCTTTCTTTGAGGCCCCCATCAGTCTAGTCAAGTCTACAAAGCTAAGCTCAGAGTCTCAGGGCACTTACCTACAGCACGGGTCCCATCCCCTGCCCACTGCCCCTAACCTGTTCCCTGTCCTTCCTGTTAGCATTTCCTCTAGGCTCCGCCCAACAGTTACCCAGCAACAGCTAGTACTAGGCTCCTAAATAAGAAAAACAAAACAACAACAACAAAAAACAATTGTTCTTATATGCAAGACTATCAGGGATTAGTGAGCTCTGGGTTCAGTGAGAACCCCTGACTCAGTAAGTGGAAAGTGGTTAAGGAAGACATCTGACATCAGCTGTAGGCCTCCACATGGAAGAGCATCTACATACCACACATGAGTATCCGTACACATACCAATATACACACATCCATGCATATATACCATCCATGCATATATACCATTTGTGCACACCCTTGAAAATAAAAAGAATAAAAATAAAATACAAATACAAGTTGGTGAGGAAGTGTGGCTAAGAAGACTCAGTAGGTCTTACCAATCAGAAATCCAGACAGGACCCCCACCACAGTCCACAGGCTGGTCCCTGGTGCTCCCTGCAGAAAGTCAGTGGCCAGTAGTAAGAGTATGGAGTTCTCCAGCAGCATGACCTGTGGGGTCAAGAGACAGTCACCATACCTGGGGGCCTGCTACCTGCACCTCTTCCCTCCTGACCCTGGTCCCTGCTGGGTTTCACAAACCAAGGAGCCTCCACCAAGCAGAAGCAAGGCCCCAGGGGGAAATATTTCCACCCAGGGAGGCTTGCTGATGACATTCATGGGAACGTCCCCAGAGTCACAGACACAGAGTTAAACAGAGCAAATGGAGGAGCTTTGGCACAAGTGTGTCTACGCAGCCCACACTAAGATGGCTGACCGATGCTGCCACTGATCTACCAGCCCAAGGCGACATCCCCGGGGTGAGATGTCAGTCCCTTAAACTTTCCGCCTGAGGAATCACAGCTGTCGGGCGGAAACATGATGAGAGATAACTCGGGCCCTCACTGCTTTTATAGCAGATGTACCAGACAGCTTGCAGGGGTGACTCCATCTCCCACCCCACCCTCACAACGGCCTACCTCCAGGACCAGAGAACATCTCTTTGAAATACAAACATTCAAGGAGGTCACTCTCCCAGCCTGTGAGCACCTTGTTCTTTAACTCAAGAGACCCGTGTCTCCTGCAACTCATAGAGATGCCCGCCATCTGGACAACTCCAGTTAACACACCAGATGTTAATCAACTACCCTCCCTCCCTCCATTTCTATACATTTCCATTTCTATGACTCAGCCCCCATACTCCTCCTCTCTCCTTTCCCTTCTAAACTTAAACTTTCCCATCACCTCGGTATAAACTAGAGTTCAGCTGCATCGCTACAGACAGGACATTCCCTTTCCTTCCACGAGTCTCTGCCTTTGTCTCCTGGCAGCGCCACATAGACCCCAAAGCCACAAGGACCACTGTAGCTTTGCCCGAGATGCCTCCAAGCCTCTTTTAAGGCAGAGTCTTGGCCTCCGAGGCTCTCTGTGTCTCTGGGACTCTTGACGGCAATAGGCGCACATTCCTTTGTATATCTGTAGCTACGAAGAGCTGCACACTGGTCTTGAGTTCATTTCTAACACACTTCTTGGGCTGTGTGCATGCTGAGAGGAATCAACCCCTCGTGGGTGAAGTCACACTTTCCAGAGCTGTAACCACCTCCAAAAAAACAGAAGGTGAGGCCATGTGTGCAATTGTTAAGGGTGGGCCAGCAATGCTGCCTGAAGCTGTCTCTGGGGAAGGGCCTGCGACTCTCCACTTTGGAAAAGTCCCCAAGTGCATCTGCTAATGATGTCTGTGGAGTTGGCTGCACCTGAGGCTCCTGATGATTGATTGTCAGGCTATTTTCAGTGTGTAGTCTCTGATTATAAATTCTCCTTGTGTTAGGCTATTCCTCTGTGTGTGTGATGCATGCATGGCATATACACACAGTGTGCAGGCATGTGGAAGATCCAGTGCTTTCCACTATCGCTCTCCCTTATTGCCTGAGGCAGGGTCTCTCCCAAAACTGGAAGCTTGAGATTCTGTCAAGGCTGGCTAGTAAGGTCTTGGGATCTGCCTGCGTCTGCCCCCAGGGATGAGGTCAAACGCATTTGGTTGCCGGGGATTTGAACTCAGATCTTCATGCATGCCTAGTAAGTACTCTTACCCACTGAGTGGATTCCCCAGCCCCTAGTATCCCTTCTTGAGTAGATAGATGTACAGGCACACACACCCATATGTGCTCCTCCCCATCAAACATGCGACCGGCAATGTGAAAGCCAAGCTGAAATGAAACCACTTGCCAAGTAGAAGCTGGCCATCCTGCTTCTGGATGGGCTGTCCCAGAAATTGATGTAGCAGAGGATGAACACCGCTCCCACCAGCAGATTGAACAGCCTCCAGTGGCAGGTGTTCTCTACAATGTCGCTCTGCTGGGCTACGAGCCAGAAGGTCATCACTAGCCAGTGGGCACCTGGAGGGAGGAAGGGGTAGAATTCAGTGTTCAGTGAGGAGGCGGGGAAGGGGTGCGGTTGAAATTGAACAGCCCAGAAGAGACCTCAAATCCAGAAGAGAACCAAGTGGGGCACAGACAAGCCACTCATTCCATCTTTGCAAGTTGTAGTGGCTATTCCTGGTTGTCAACTTGACTATATTTGAAATGAACTACAATCCAGAATTGGAAGGCTCACCAGTGGACCTAATCTGGAGACTGGGAGATAGAAGTTTCTGATCTGGATCTTGGTATGGAGATCTTGAGACACAGTGGTGATTGAATCCAGAAGATTAAGACAGGGAGATCTCCGAGTCCAAGGTCATCTGGGATTAAAGGTGTGGTGGCACACACCTTTAATCAGGGCTACACCTTCTGCTGGGGACCATATAAGGACATTGGAAGAAGGGAGTCTGGCTCTCACTCTTTTGCCTTCTTGCGGTGTGGGACTCAGCAACTGCTAGATCCTTGGACTTCCATTCACAGCTACTACTGAACCATTGTTGGGATTTGGACTGCAGACTGTAAGTCATCAATAAATTCCTTTACTATATAGAGACTATCTGCAAGTTCTGTGACTCTAGAGAACCCTGACTAATACAGAAGTCTTATCTCTCTGAGCCTCACAGGGGACTTTTAGCCTTGTTTGGAGCTAAGAAAACAAACTGGCTTCTGTGTCACCCATAAGACCCTATATATGGATGGAAACTCTTCTGCTTCCAGAAAGCACTTAAGGAAGCAGTTATAAAGCTCTCTACCCTTTTTACACTGTTGCTCTACAAGCCCCAACCCTCCAGATCCAAAGAGAACTCTGTGTGGACCAGTTACAAGTTTTAGTCTTATATTTTAAGATGAATAGCCTCATTCTGGATCACACGCTGAATTTTAAAATGACTAATAAAATGTAGTTAATTTCTCTGTAAAAACACAAGCTCTTTTTCCTCCCCCCAAAATAATGTTCTTTTTCTGCCAATAACTGTATTAACTGTTTGCTCTTGGTACATGGGCCAGCTATTTCTCAGTGTTCTTGGTTCTTTTAAAACAAGAGTACACTGTTCCTTCTTGCAGAGTGCATTCACTGATGACCAGAGGACACTGCTGTCCTTGGCAAGGACACACAGGCCCCATTCAGGAGTCTGAAGGGCTAGACAGACTCTTGGTCATCACATTCATATCTGTGCTGCTGGCTCTGAGAAGCCTGGGGTTCGGTAGAGCCTTCCTGTGTGAACCAAAGACAGTGTTCCATAACCAAAGCAAATGGGGGCGCGTATGGAGGAGGTTCTGAACAGCATCATACATACGTCACAGTTTTGCACAGGATCAGCTGGAACCTGGACCTCTCTCTTGTGCAGCCAGGGCGGTGAGATCCACACCCTTTCCTACATGAGCATCGACTTTCTATGGGAAGGGCTTGTGATCTACAATAGTCTTTTGAGGACTGTGGTTCCAGCTTTAGCTGACATTTCTGTGGCCGTATATCCAAAGAGCCAGCATTCACTACAACCCCTTGAGTTGGATGCACACTCGTGGGAACTAGGCTCTGGACCTCTATGTTCATGGGTCAGGGCTGCCAAGAATGGTTAGACTGACAGAGCATAGCAGAGGCCATTCTGTGGCTGTTCTAGGTTTAAGAGGACTGGACATTTCTACTTCCTCTTTCTTGGAACTGTCATTACAAAGGTGAGTCCAGGAGAGGCCACATCTGTGCATCCAGCCTGCTGAGCTCTCTTGGAAACACAGAGACCTGCTTTTCTACCGTCTCCATAACATTCTCTGCCAAACACAACAAGCAACAGATCTGGGACAGAGGACCATGTATAGTGACTGTTAAGGCTTTATGAATAGAAATGGAAGCCCCACTTACCTCCAACCACCAAAACCCAAACACGGTAAACCCTGCAGAACAGAACCAGGCTTAGCACCCGAGCACCCAGCATGCCCATCCTCCAGAGCTGCTGGCACAAGAGAGCAGCCCATAGCATGGTATGGTGCCCTGGCTTCATGATGCCCAGGAAACGGTTGTACGACACTAGAGCCCACGACAGTGAAGACCAGGAGAGTAGGGCACTGATTCCTGGAAGATTGAATAGACAGAGCTCACTACAGCCTCTGAAACACATGCACAGATGCACCCCACCTCCCCATCCCTTTCTGAGAGCATCCAACCTCTTATCAAATACTAGCCCAATGGCGATGTACTATGGACCAATTCCCTTGGTGGTGGGTAACTTAACAACAGTGTAAGAACATATGTTTCCATGGAAACGAGGGAGGCTGGAAATGTCTGCCTAGGGCCCTAGATGCTCTTCTTCTGGATGCCCTTTAAAATGTCTAAGCCGGGGCTGGTGAGATGGCTCAGTGGGTAAGAGCACCCGACTGCTCTTCCAAAGGTCCGGAGTTCAAATCCCAGCAACCACATGGTGGCTCATAACCAT
>NC_034608.1:37018445-37031790 GCF_900095145.1 Mus pahari
GCCCTCTTCTGGAGTGTCTGAAGACAGCTACAGTGTACTTACATATAATAAATAAAAATTAAAAAAAAATAAAATAAAATGTCTAAGCCCTTGAGTTTCTAAGGCTTGGACTAAACTATGATTAAATGGATTCATGACCTACAGGACCCCTAGACACAGTTTATTACTAGTATGTATTCCTCACATGAAGAAGTTTGATGAAAGAATGGTAGAGTATGAAACCACAGCGAAACACTTAGATCTTCTCGTGTAAGTTTGGATACTTAGAGGGGAGAGGAGCTGGGCGTGGCAGTGCACATTTTTAATCCCAGCACTCAGGAGGCAGAGGCAGGAGGATCTCTTTGAGTTCAAGGCCAGCCTAATCAACAAAATGAGTTCCAAGATAGCCAGTTGCACAGAGAGACCCTGTCCTGAAAACTGAACCAAACCCACAAAACAGTAAAACAAAGGAAAGAGGGAAGGAGGAGAGGGAGGTGGGCAGGGACAGGAGAGAGGAGGAGGAGGGAGGAGGAGGGAGGAAGAGAAGTGAGAGGAAGTAATGAGGTGTCCAGGCTGGAATGGAAGCTGGGGACATTATCTTCAGGAGACTTGAGCTTTGCTTTCTGTGGGACATTCAGGTGTCAGGTCTGCTGCAATAGGAGTAGACCTGAGAGAGATGGTCATGTGGGCTCCCCAAAGTAGTTTCCAAGGTTATCTCCGCTCTGCCCAATTTTTGTCTTATGATTGACGTTAGGTACTTTATGCCCAGTACACCAGCTCTCTCGGAACTCATGATCCCAGCAAAAGGCAGCTGTGACCATCATTTGGGTCAGTGAGAACTGGGGTTTCCCTAAATCTCCCAAATAGGAGATATCTTGAGAGGACAGCAGGTCCTACGAGGTCGGGTACACATCCCTGTCATTAGAAGCAGATGGTATGAGACCATGATGAAAGGCACCCACCTGGCACAATGTCTGTGAAGTCAGAGGCTAGGAACACGTAAGCCTGAAGCAGCAGGTGGGGTCCTGTCTGCAGCAGAGCCTCCAGGAGCCGCAGGGCTGACAGGTCGGCCTCCTGCAGGTGCAGCTGTCCCCAGCTGGGAGCCTCCTTTCCCTTCCACAGAGCTGTTGCCACAGAGTCCCAGTGCCTACAGAGAGCAAAGGCATTATGACATGGACCACGAAGTTGGCTACTCTGGCTTGCACACCAACCTTTCCCATGGAGATATGAGGCATTTTTAAGAATGCCTCTCTGTACCTACTGTGTCCTCTGGGGCCACCAGTTAGGCTGTGGCTGAGCTCTGAGTCCAAGCTGCATATTTCAGTTCAAACTTCAAGGGTTCAGCAGGCTGCCCCAAGGTTGGAAGGGCCAGGGGTGGGGAGGCTGAAGTTATTGCAGGACTAAGGAACCTAGGCAGGGCCTGATGAGGCTTGCAGGAAATCTTGACCAGTATCCTCACCCCAGATCTTTGTGGAAGGGGAATGAACCCCTTCCACAGAGATCTGCTGCAAGGCATTGTGGGTAATCATCTCTTTAGAGCACAGAGATGAGGGAGCCCTCACCTTCATCCTTGGAGTGTAGAACTCCCAGTACCCTGAGCCTGGAACCGTCTAGGAACAGCTGGGGAAAATGGGTCTAGGATCCTCACTGGTGGCAAGAGACCCAGATGGGTGGGGCAAGATGGGGGAAGCTAGGGGCCCGATATGATCCTATTGAAGCACATCAGAGTTCTCAGTTTCAGCCCATGAAAGTTGGCTTTTTTCCTCTGAAATTGGAAGAGTTATGTATGCTGCGTTTGAGATAGGAAATAAATGTATATATTTGTGTTGTATATTAGTGAATGCATGTGTAAATGTATGCACATACACATATATATGCAGTGTGCAAACATATATGCCTGTGTATAGCATATGCAAACTCAGTGCATATACATATATATATATGTAGGTTTACACAGGTACATGTGCATATTTAGTACATATTACACGTGCATATGTCCACACATGTATTATACATATGCAAGTAATGTGTATGTGTATATACATACACGTAGGTGTATGTGTGCACAGCAGACATGAACAACTGGAAGAAAGCTATACTTTCTTACTTTACTATACTATACTTAAGCAGTAAGTACTGAAGGTTTGGGTGAGATAGAAGTGTTGGGTATAAAAAGGAAGGAGTGAAAGCAGGGAATGTTGGAGTATGGAGAGCAGGGTGGAGAGGGGCTTATAGATGGCTCTGAGACTTCAAGCTTAAGCTCTTGGTCATGGCGATGCTAACATGTAACAGAAAGACACTTGCCAGCAGCTGCTTGATTGACAGGGGAGAATACAAATTTTGTTTTCAGAAATGAGGAATGTGAGGAGCTGCGGAGCCTTCCCTCACACCTTGGAAGGACCTGGGGCTTTTGGTTATAAGTCAGGACTCACGGACAGAGGCAAACGGTTGTAAATTAGGACTCATGACCATGCAAATGGTATGGTCAAGTGGATAGGAAGTGGCTAGAGAAGGTGGTGTAGATACTCCTCCTCCCCCCGCCCCCACCGCCCACCCAGGCAGAACTAGTCACCCTGAGGAAAATGAAATCACCAAAAGGTGATTGGCGGTTAGGCAGTGAAGTGGTTGGCAGTAAGGGCAGCAAGTTTGAAAAAGCATGGAGTTTTCTCAAAGTCAAATGCAGACACTCGGCATATGGGGAACAAGAGGTTGCTGGGTTGTGAGAGGGACAGCTAGAAAGCAGGGACCTTTGGGCTGGGCAGAGCCATAGGGTCACATTAGCTTAGGCACAATGAGGTAATCTTCTCAGTGTGCAACAAGAATCAAAACTTAGAAAGAAGCCAGAGCATGACCTCATCTTTGTTTCCACAAGCACACAGTAGGCACTTTGTTTTGATACTCTCATCTTGTGAAAGTCAACTAGGTATGGGCCACTCTTCACAAGAGCCTGACTAACTACACAAGCTGCCCCCAGGGTCACTGTGGGATTTGAGGGCCTACAGAGGAGGTGAAGGTTTTACCTTCATCTACCAGCATCCTCCCTGGGGCTATGCTCTACAGCAAGGAGGCAGGGTGGTTCTATCTGGGAACCACTTAACTGGGAATCAGATGAGTACTGTGCACGCGTGCGCACGTGTGTGTGTGTGTGTGTGTGTGTGTGTGTGTGTGTGTGTGTGTAGAGCAGACTTCTCATCCTGGAGAGAATAGGGAAGCTGTGGATGTGAAGCTGAGTTGGGAGAGGGGCTATGAGAGATTAGCGGGATAGGACAGTGGGGTTGGAATGGGACATGGCTGGGGATAAGACGTTGGAGTGTGTTGTAGATAGCCCCGGGGCTAATTGTATTTGATGTTAATTCTGTTCTCCTGTGAGTGGCTTCGAACAAGGAATGAGTCAGCACTCAGGTGATTTCCTGTAAACCTGCTTCCCACCTTAATTTATAAAGGCTAGAGTCGGTGGTTGGGCGGAAAAAGAGGGGAAGACAGAGCTGAGGGTTTTGGGAGAAAAGGAGAGAGAGCAAGAGGATGATAGAGGAGGAGGAGGAGAAGGACTTGGAGAAACTGCAATTTATAAGGGGTCTCTTATATGTGGAAGATGGTAGTGTAGTGGTAAATCTGCCCAATCTAGGCTCACAGCATGTGTTCATATTAATTGAGTTGTGTTTTCATTGCCAGGGCATATTTGGGTTGAAGATTTACCACAACAGAAGTGGCATTGCAATGCTGCGTGGTCAGGCAGAGAGATAGAGGAACTTAGGCTGAGGATAGAAGGCAGCTGCAGGGGGTGGGGAAAGGGGTGTTGGTGTAGGGGAGTGGGGTGGGGTGGGGTGCGGAAGGGAGCTCCCTGGGGATCTGGAATGAGATGGGAGCTGTAGGAGCTTGTTTCTGAGGCCCTGAAAGGCTCCAGAGTTCTCTTCTGGATGCTGTGCCTCAGGCCCCCATCTCTTTCCAACTGTCCTGGGTTCCTGACTGTGCCAACTGTTCCTGGTACCATCTTTATAAGGCCTGGTCTGCTCCTTTGTTCCTGGCCCTTCCTGATGACACTGCTGCCTTCAGCTGTTCCCAAGTCAGTCTCAGACACGGTCCTTCATTAGGTGTGTCTGCAGCTCGTCGGGGTACTCCCCGTGAGCCTGTGTCGCCGATGGCTAAGAGTCCTAGCTGCAGTAAAAACAACATACATCTACACGGAAGCCTGGAAGCACCATCACCATACCTGACAGGTCTTTGGGAATTAATGTTTCTCAGTTTTTACCAGGCTAAGAAAAAAGTCACCCACATCCACTACATCCTGGGCTCACAGCGTAGGGAATAAGTGATTCTCCTGTTCATGTTTTTAACACGAACGTTAGACATTTTAACATTTAATGTGACGTTAGAGCTGAGACCGTCAGCGGCACAGCTGTACAGCTGTACTTCATTTATTTATTTATTTATTTAGAGAGAGAGAGAGAGAGTGTGTGTGTATGTGTGTGTGTACACTCTTGTTGGTGGGTACTGTGGAATGGCAGAGAACAGCTTTTGGAAGTTGACTCTCTCCCTCCACCCACCAGGCAAGTGCTTTTACCTGCGTAAGAACATTGAACCTGCATCTATGTGTCAAGCTGGCCTTACAGGCTCTTAAACTTCGCCTCAACTTTCTCTTCACAAAAGAAAAGTTGCCACGCTAAGATGCATGTAGGAGACTATCTAGGTAGTCTCCCCTCTAAATAGATATGCAGGCTTTTTAAAAAGAAAGAGGCACAGGTACATGCTGTGTTAGAGTGGAAACAAAGTGTTCAGATGGAAAAAACAGCCGCCATGGTGTACAATGAATTGTAACTACTGCCAGGTTCTCTTGAACAGTAGACTCAACATTATAGTTTGTGTTGTTTGGAATTAAAACCAGAATCCGTTTATGTCTTCAGCCCTTGCATTTTTTATAAGCGGTTTCACCTCAAGGGGTTTGCGTTTTATTGATTTTTTTTTTTTTTCTGTTGCTAGTTCATTCGTCTGCATTTCATTATGGAGTCAGTTAATGGGTTTCATTTTTATAAAGGTCGAGGTTGTACAAACACAGCTGTTCTGGCTCCCCCTACAGGTGACTTTGACAAACTGCAATCAAACCGAACCTAACCAAACCAAAGGCGATCTGCAGGGATGGCTTATCGCCTGGTTTTGTTTGTGAGAGACACTTTCAGAACGTGAAAGGGATTCATCACTTTCAACATTCAGCGCTTTCTGTTGAGGGGGCAGACTGTAGTTGGGCTCACTAGCAGTCTCCGAAACACTGTGGAGGGGTTGTCCAATAGGCTTCTTCCGGCTGCCCGGAAGCTGAGAGCTAAGAGTCTGCTCTAAGTTCTAAGACCCGTGCAATCTGGGTTTCTCTTCAAATGTGTAACTCTATCTCTTCCTGGAAATCTAGACTTACTTTCCTTCAATCCTCTTTTAAAAATTATCAATTTTAAAGTGAAGATTTATTTTTATTTATGTGTGTGCCTGCCTCTGTGTGTATGTATGTGTGTGTGTGTGTGTGTGTGTGTGCACGCACACGTGTGTGCACCTATGGAAGCCAAAAGAAGCCATCAGAGGCTTTGGACCTGGAGTTAGAGGCAGTCGTAAGCCGTCTTGTGTGGGTTCTGGGAGCTTAACAGTAGTTTGTGCTCTCTATCCTTGAGCTATCACTCCAGCTCCCACATTATTATCATGATCAATTATATATCAATAAAATAATATATTTATCACATTGATTTATTATACAATTATAAAATATATAATAAAATATAAAATAATTATAAAATATACTTATGTTGAATAATAAATTGATAAATATATCAATAATAATAATAGTTTTGAGACATATATGTCTCATTATGTAGTCCTGAGTGACTTGGAGCTAACTATGTAGCACAGGCTGACCTCTACCTCACAGAGATCTACCTGACTTTTTAATCTTAAGGGACGGGAATAAAGGCTGTATACATTAGTTTTTAATGACCTGAATGTTTTTTTTCCCCACAATTAGCTATACATGGCTTTTTGTTTCTCCCAATTTTTGATTTGCACTTGTCTTTCATTTATCCATATCAATTTTTAAATATGTATCAGAAACAGTGCCATCACTTAGTGGTGATATTGAGAGCCCAGGGTGTTCACTGTCGGATACCGTAATCTGGAACAGCCTCTGACATCACTTCCCTGGAGGCTTATAAGGTCCCCAGAAGGCAGATTTACCTGCGAATAGTTAAGGATGCTTTTTTTTTTTTTTTTGGTTTTTTGAGACAGGGTTTCTCTGTATAGCCCTGGCTGTCCTGGAACTCACTTTGTAGACCAGGCTGCTTGTGGACGTTGTACATCGTGGTGCGGAGCCTAGTGCGCACCACGATGTACAACGTCCACAAGCAGGGCCTCGAACTCAGAAATCCACCTGCCTCTGCCTCCCAAGTGCTGGGATCAAAGGCGTGCGCCACCACGCCCGGCTAGGATGCTTCTTTCTAAGGGCTACTTTGAATTCTGCTTTTGAGCTATCAATTGCTTGTTTACATTGAAGCTATTCCACTAGTTTGATACACCATTGTCTTTGAGGTCTCACCACATACAGCTAGCTACCTCTCAGTGAGCCCTCTGCCCTTATACAAGGCCAGGCAAAGGAGGGCTTAGAGAGTAGGTTCTGCTCCAAGAAGGCTGCAGTCCCAAATTCTATGAGACGACTCCTCCCCCTGCCAGTGCCAGTCCTGTTGTTTCAGGAGAGCACAGAGCACAGAGCTCAGAGAGAAGGCCCAGCTTGGGATCCACTGGTGTGACACACATGTTTTTGATGCCTCTATGTAACAAGGGTCTGCTGGAGGGGAATATGAAGAAGAGGCAGTCACTTGATGTCTCTCTCCATAGAAGCATTTTCTACTCTGACCCAAGTCCAACCTGACCCAGTGCCCAGGACAGACAGCAGCCCTTAGCAATGGCTCCTTGGATGCCCTTCAAACTTGACCATCTGTGATTTAGTAAGCACTTGAGTCGCAGGCTTCACCTGTCTGGTTCCTTCTTTCTTCCCCCTTTAGAAAAGTCCTCTCAGCTCTCCAGGGTTATGGGGCAGCTGGGAGTGGAAGTGTGCTGTGTCTGCAAATGCACGGCTTCCTGTCTCCAGGTGGCAATAACCTGTCACTTCTGGAGACACCTGTGGGCACAGGGAAGCCACCTACACCAGGTCCATACCTGGCAACCTTTTATACAAAGAAAAGAAAACCAAACCAACCAACCAACCAACCAACCAACCAACCAACCAACCAACCAACCAAACAACCCCCCCCCCAAAAAAAAAAAAACCCAAACCAAAACAAAAACCCACTGGCCCTGGCTCCCAGGTCACTTCTTCCTGCCACAGATGCATAAAGCAAATGCCATCACGTGGGCTTTACTGTCTAGTTTGTAATCAGTTAAGTCTGTGCCACCTTCACGGACCAAGGTAGCAGGCATCAGATGGAGCACTTTAAGCAAGCTGATTTATGTGGATCCAGAGGTTTGTTAAGGGGTGGAAACATCAGTGATGTAGAATCTGGCTAAAGACAAGAAAAAGCACTGAAAGGTCACTGGTGCAGCGAGGAGGAGCCCCTGACACTAGGGATGCGATAGGATGCTAATGCCAGACACGGCTATGGCCCTGAAGTTCCCTGGCTTTAAGGTCAGAGCGTGTATGGATAGGGGAATTCTCCCACTGCATCAGAGGGAAGGGAGGTGGGCGTTCTTACCGCTTCCAGAGGCCAAGCTGTAGAAGATGCAGTACCGCCAGCCACCAGTGACCCTGATGTCCATCTGCTCGGAACCACAGAAAGCTCAGGGCCTGGACCAAGAAGCCGGGCAGGAGGACAGAAAGGGCCAGCCACCCCCAGAGGAGACGACCCGTGGCAAAGTAGTAAACTATGGAGCAGAGGCCTGGGGTAAAGACAAGAGGAGCAGTGTTGGAATGACTGAGTTAGGCAATGCTTCATATACATGCGTCTCGGTTACGGTGCTCTGAAAACCCGAAGCCCTTCTGCCACAGACAGCACAGTGCTCTTCCAAGAATGTGCCTGGGATATGCACTCTACCCAACCCAGAGCTTCTGTCTTAGACCCATGTACCCTAGGAAATGCTACTTCTCTGCCTTAGCCTGTCCAGGGTCAGGGGCCAAGTGACCAGGGACCTATCTGTAGCCCAAAGCTCGCAGAAAAGTAATCATAGAAAACAAGTCCTCGGACTCCGTTCACCATGGTCAGCCTGTCTTGTCCGATGAAGCTCCAACGGAAGTTCTGGCTTCTGATCAACTGAGTCTTTTCATATGGCCCCCTGCACAGGATGCCCTGCTTCTTATCCCTGTGAACTGTGATCTACCCTAAGTCTGTACTGTCCAACAGATCATTTAACTAAAACAAAACAATCCCCCAAATGAACCCAGGTCCCAAACCAACATAACCAACACAGCATCCTTACCACCAGCAAGGAGCCCGCAGGGCCTGCTAGCGATAAGACACGCATAATGGTAGTGGTATGTCTGTGGGGTTACACTGCACATGTGCTAAGGGGAGACCCAGTGATGGGGAATTCAACAACACGGAGTGACCTCATCTTCACCACACGGTTACAGCCAACCAGGGCTGCATGTGCTGGACTTTAGTCAGAGCTGGTTCTGTGTGCGGCTGGCTTTGGATTTCCTTTTGTTTTGTGTTTCTAGGGATTGAACTCAGGACAGTTCCTATGCTAGGTAAGGCCTCTATATCCCAGAGTCCGCTTTTCTGTTTATTTCGAGACAATGTTCTGCTAAGTTGCTCAGACCAGCTTTAAACTCTTTCTGCAGCCTAGTTAGGTCTAGAACTCACCAAGTTCATTCTCCCCAACCTCTTCATTGGCTTATAAGTTTATGCCATCAGGCCAGGCTCTAGCTATAGAACCTCGGATGTCAGTGAGCAGCTGTGTTGGTATTACTGATTACTGAGGCGGATTGTGGAGGGTACTCAGGAACCCTTTCACACCACAGTTGTCCTGAGTTTTCTAGTATTACCAAGGAATGTGGATCAATGGCACAAGCCCCATTGTTCCGAGGCACAGCCAGGAACCCGGGAACCCGGCAGCTATGGGAAAAGAGAGGCCACTATTCCTTTCTCAGTCCCAGGTTCTGTTCAGTTCACTAACAAGCCTCCGGCTAAACATTCATTCTTTTCCTGTTAGAAAGCTAGGGGCTTAGGGCACTTTGGGCAGCAGTGTACTTCCTAGTCTCTCCAGGGTCTAATCTAGCGCCCTTTGGGATTCTGAGTGGGTGTCGGGGACGGGAATCTGCAGGGATTATTCTGTAAATTAGAGGTAAATTTCAGAGATACCATGTCCAAGAAGGGACGCGGAACCTTGGTGGATCGGGATGGTGGCGTTTCCCCAGGGACCGGGCCTTGTTGGAGAGTGGCGCAAAGTGGGCGGAGGCACTCTGTGCCAGCACTGAAAGGGTTACAAGTTCAAACGCGAAAGGCGCGAAAAGTATGGCCATCTTGCTTCACCTCCGCTACCCACGGGACCCGTGTCTTCAGTAAACCAGCGTTCTGCTGTGTCACAATCTCGAAAGGGGGACCAGTGCCCTTTGGGATCCCAACCCTCCAGCTCTCCTAGCTTTCGGATCGCATGCCACCCCAGCCCGGAGCCCGGGTGTCCAGGGAGCCAGGGCGCCTCACCAAGTGCTGGCGCTCCAAAGTAGCTTCCTCACGCAGCTCTTTGTAGAGCACCCGTAGGAGGAATGGGAAGGGACTCAGGACTCCGGGTTTGGAGTATGGGGAGGATCCATGCATGGAGGGATATCTAACTGGGTGGAGGAAATCATGCATGGTGAGGGATCACACAGGGAGTGCTCTGCAGGCTAGGATCGGGGAGCCACTGTGCGTGCACCGGCGCAGTGTTTGCTGCCTGCCTGCCGGAGGAGGAGGCGCAGCGGTGGCAAATGTGCCCCGCACACTGGGTTGGAGTAGGGTATTGGAGGGGTGAGCACTCGCGGGCTGCGCCGCACTCACGCGCGCTTTGCTCGGCCGCCTGCAGCAGGGCAGAGAACCCCAGGAGCACCGCGTGCATCTTCTGAGCTGCTGCTGCCTGTGCCCGCCCCTTCCCCTGCCCGGGACCGGGACCGGGTTGGGGAGGCTTCCGGCTTGGGGCCCCAAGACAGGAGGTTTTTCTTCCCAGTCAGTTACCAAGTTGCTAGTAGGGTGGGGGTGAAGGCGGGGACAGGGGGCAGGGGAACGGACAGGTTCTTAGTCGGCAGTCTTGCGGTCCGTGCCAGATTTGCATGCTGTCCCAGCCTCCTAACGGCTGTAAGACACAACGGGTTTGTTCTGAGGCGAAAGGGGTTAGTCACTGGGTGGTCATAGTCAGCGGGTTTGCTCAAAACAGAGTCCACTTAACTACTAGTCAGAGTGGTGTGTGTGTGTGTGTGTGTGTGTGTGTGTGTGTGTGTGTGTGTAGCTAGCTGATTGGGACTTTTGAAAATTTTCAGTTATGTGTCCAGAAAAGGGAAAGGAAAAACACCTAAAATGGCATCTCCGCCCTTAACAGCCACTTTCAGACCTTTCTCCCAGGCATCCTTGAGGGTTAATCCAGATCCCCCAAAGCCAGAAATAAACTTGCCCACGGAAAGTCTTTCTGGGAGATGAGAAAGCATCACCCTGACATTTGTTACAACGTAGAGGTTATGTAGGACTGTGGCCGTGGATGTGGGGACAAAGACTGTTCTGAATCCTCTGTGCCCAGCAGAAAAATGTTTTCTAACCATTGAGCAGGCGTGGCAGGACATTACTAAGTAGAAATCAGGCCTACAGCGATTCTGCCCAATAGAATTCTTGCGAAGGAATAAGAATACATAAATTAGGACTGGAAATAAACACTGTTCATGATTATACATTTCTCAACATTTATAGCCTTAAAACCTTCCACCAGCCTCCCCACCCCAATTTCTAGGTGTATGGTTTGAGAAATAAAAACATATTCCATATTTCATATGTTTAAAACAGTCCAAGGCAGGCAAGGTGGAGGATCAGGATGTGGGCTGCCTCTCTGGTCTGTCTTGTGTGCTGTGTCCAGTATGGAAGGACATTCCCCCCCCCCCTCCCCCCAGGTTCAGCATCCTATAAATGGAGATCGCAGAAGGAAGGGTTGGTTGGAAGACACAACTGGGGATTTCAGCTGGGATATTCTATCTGATTCTATTCTGTTTGATTGGCTGTGTGGCTCATGGTCACACCTCCTGTGACAACCCCCTCCCTTCTCTCTGGCTTCCTTTTCTTCAAGGCACTTATCTAGTTACGTTTCCTCCTTGGCTAATGTGTTATCTTTCACCAGTATGCTCTGGCAGGAGGGGAGGGGCCTTCGTTAGACCACTGACACTTTGCCTCTAGACCTGACTCTGGGGAGGCTGTTGTGAGACAGGCCTTTCCTGGGGAGACAAAACATGACAGACAAAAGCAACGGCTGCACCCACGTCCAGCTTGGTGAACCAATGAGTATTTACTGGGGTGACTAACAGGGGTATGGGGTGGGGGGGGGGCTCATTACTTACAAGGAACAGGGATGTCTCAAAAGCAGCTGCAACATCAGAGAGACCACCCTGACATGGGTTTGGATTTCTCCTGCAGGGTCCACATGGCATTAGCCTAGAAACGCTGGTATTCTCTATCCTTCACGCCGACTGGGGAAATCTCACCTGGATAAGGTAGATGGGTTGAGAGATCCTTTATAGTCAGTCTCAAGATTCCCTACACTCTTGGTAAGTCCCAGGCCCTGGCTGACATGGCCTGGTTAGATTGTTGGTGGCCTCTTGTGGCTTCCCAGCGTGAGAAACCTTCGTCAGGGCAGGTAGAACTCCTTCCACACAGGATGTGTCTACGCTCAGGACTAAAACGGGTCCTAGAATGTGCTAGGAGCTGCCTGTGATTAGCCATCTATCTCCTTGATTCCCAGAGGGTTGCTTGTAAGACTCTGAAGGTTGCTGATTCAGGCCTCCCAAGCAGGGTACGTCCTCCTGCTGACCCCTCAGGCACAGGACCAGCTTTTCTCTGTTCCCTTTAAATCCTGCATCCCCACCTCTCCTGTGTAGTCAGTTGGTGCTGAGGCTTTCCTGCCATCGTAAGGGTCAGGGGAAGAAGGCCATGGTAAGCGTCAGCAAGAAAAGGCAGTGGACCCTTATGGCTCCCACAGGGCCCAGAGCAGAAAGGAGAGACTCCTAAGATGCTCATGTGATTGTGACAACTCAAGGCTCGAGTGTGGCCTTATTTTAATGGGACAAGATTTTCTAGGCTCACGGATACCCTTAAGGGAGGAGTGGCAGCCAAGAGTAAAACTTCGACACTCAGACTCCTGCTATTTTTCCAGAGGCTTCTGCAGTTCGGTGAGAATGTATTTCTGGATGGGATTTGATTTATCTCCCTCTTCAGAACCCTGGGCTGTGCCTGCTGTCAGGCAGCCCCAAGTAGGGGTCAGAGAGTTAGTGAGGAGAAGCCCAGCATTCCAAGCATGTGATCTTAACCGACAGAAGAAGGGTGGATATTCCAGGGATGTGAATAAAGGCAGATATTCCAGGGATGTGAAAGGTTCCTTGTGCCCTATATGTCTATGTGGACATTATATATCTGGTCCTAACTCACTTGGTTTGGTGGAAGGGCAGTGGCACCTTGCCTGCTGTAGTATATCCAGAGAGCACCAGTTAGTAATATGTGTGTGTGTGTGTGTGTGTGTGTGAGAGAGAGAGAGAGAGAGAGAGAGAGAGAGAGAGAGAGAGAGAGAGAGGTGGCGGGTATCTCACTTGGTATGATATGAACGTGGCCTTTCTGTGAGAAGACCTTCCTGTAAACTAGAAACACTTTCAGCACAGGTAAGTTCTTTATGTGCTGGTGTGGGGCTGTGAAAGGCAGCCTATTTTGGATGAATGAGGCTTAATCCGGTGACCTAGTAGGAAACTCTACAAGGGATGGAACAGTAAGCCATGTTCCCAGAGACAGGTGCCTGATACTACAGAGCCCCCAACCCCATAATTCTGTGACTATAAGTCACAGACAATGTCCCAAGCTTCTGGCATTCTGGCTAGACTCCACCCCCACAGTTACCAGACTAGAGCCAGGTATGCTCCTCCCCATAGCTGTCTGGCAACAGCAAGATAGCCCAGCCCACAATAAAAGGGGCCACTTGGCCTCTCCTTGCTCTCTTTAAGCTCTTAACTTTTTTACTCTCTTCTCTAGCCCTCCTTCTCTCTCTCCCTTCCCCCCTTCTCTCCATGTGGCCATGGCCGGTGGTCTCCCTCTTTCTACCTTCTCTCTTTCTCCCTGCCTTTCTACAACAAAGCTCTAAAACCATAAAAAAAGGAGGAGGAGGAGGAGGAGGAGGAGGAGGAGGAGGA
>NC_034608.1:37031835-37040043 GCF_900095145.1 Mus pahari
AGGAGGAGGAGGAGGAGAGAGAGAGAGAGAGAGAGAGAGAGAGAGAGAGAGAGAGAATGAGAGAATTCTCACTTGGTATGATATGAACATGGCCTTTCTGTGAGAAGACCTTTCTGTAAGCTAGGAACAGGTGGGTTCTTTATGTGCTGGTAAAACATGGGAAGTGGAAGATGCCAGAATCTGCCTGAGACTAAGCCCTATGTATGACAGGCTCTTACCCGTGTGTCTCAGGGGACAGCTCACAGATTCGGAGGGTTGCCACTTTAAGCCATTGAGCTAGGATGTGCTCTCCTGGTGTTCCTTCATATCTAGGACTGTTAGTCATTTCCCTAGCACTGTCAGTCATTCTCCTGGGCCCTTGTACCCCAAGCTTTGACAGGTGCCTCAGCTTCTGTGGGATCTTACCTGGGTGACCTGGGAGAAAGTAGCTGAACAGCAGGATCAGATAATATCGGAATTTATCATTTCCACCGTGTCTAGAACACAGATCTGAGATGCCTGTTGGACAGTGGTGTTCCAAAGCCCTGCGTTGGCTGTATTCATATGGATCAGGAATGCACGGCTTTATAGCTGTGCATGATATTGTATGCTATTGTAATGCAGAGTGAAGTTCTCAGAAGAAACTCTGTCCCCTGATGAGTCTCCAATCCTGTGGGCAGTGTCTTTACGGTTTTGTTTTTATCCTGGATACTCCAAGTCAATATCTCCTTCCAGACATGTTATGTTTACAAGTCTGGGGTGTTTGTTTAATTTGGGCAAGGATTCCCACATTAGGGCCCCTCCTGCTCCAGGGGAAAGAACACGTCTGTGGAGAATCAGCCATCAGCCAGTTTCTGTGTGCGGTCAGTCCCGTGCTGCACAGGGCTGTATAACTTTCTTCCAGTAGGGGTCTCCGCAGCTTCATTTTTGCAAACGGACTTGTACTCCTAGAATGGTTTCAGCTCAGAATGCAAACACCCAACATGGCCAGCAGAGGGCAGCCGCGTATCCCATTCAGAACCGTAGCTATAGTTGGTCATTCTGTTAGGCACCAAAGGTTCTTTGCGATGCCACTTCTTCTCCCTAATTGAAAATAATATTTTAAATCTATCGTTTGAAAAGTCCATCGTGTATGCGGTGAGTTTTCATCTATCCATCCCTATTCTCTTTAATAGGGAATACTTCCCTTGGATGCTCCTTCCCATGTTCACCCCACATTCATGCATTTAAAACTTGTTAGAATTAGCCCACTAAGAGCAGTATGCATACGGGTGTTGGGTTACCCTAGGGATAAGGACAAACTATCAGTGGCACATCCCCCAGATAAAAGCAACGTTCCTATCTCAGCAGCCATTAATTACCCCACAGCTCCTTGGGTCTTTCCTTCCAAACTCAAGTTTTTAGTAGGAGAATCTTGTTTAGACTGGGTGCAGGCAACAATGGCTGTTGTGGGCTCACGAGTGCTATGGCCCTGTCCTGTCTGGAGCGCAGCATTCCTTAGAGTCGTCATCTCCATTCTTTGGCTTCTATGGTCTTTCTGCCCCTTTTCCATAACAATCCTTTGAGCTTCCTTTTTCCTCCTTCCCTCCCTCCCTCCCTCCTTTTCTTTTTTCCTGTGTAAAAGTTTTTCCCTTGATATACTCACAGTCCCCCATTTTTGATTTTGTTTTGTAGTTGGTGCTTTTGACTTTAAGACAATGCGCTGGCTTTCTGTAAGCAGAAACATCGCTTTCTGTTTGCCTCTCGCCTAACAGGTTGAGGTTTATATTCCAGTATCTCACCCAACTTGATTTTGTATTAACATATGACTCCAGACGAAGATATGAGGGTCTGAAACCCAGTCTCTGGAGTTCATCCTGTGACTGACTGAATTACAATGTAAAGTTTTGACTCCAGTAACATGAGGGTACTAACTAGGAATCAGTAGGGTTCTAATGTGTGGCTGATAGGCAGGGGAAACGCAGGTACCTTATAGTGTTCCCAGTGAAGTTTACAAATACCTTCCGAGAGTTTCTGAACATTTAAAAGATTTAGGGGACGTTGATTTCTTAAGTTTCTGCCAGGAGAACCAGCATAATACGCGCATCTGAAAACGTGAGCTCTCTTTGCCTAAGGAGTTGCTAATCACCATTCTGTGGCAGGTGCCAGGCAGGCTTTGAGTCTCCTGGGGATATTCCTACCAGATACCTATCAATATTGGACTCCTATTGGTCTCCTCAAAGCGAGACACACAGTGTGACCAACTAAGAGGTGAAGAGTTCTCTACAGAGCTGATTTAATTTCCTAGCCAATAGAAAGGGAAACTGGGAGCAGTGTGTGGGAGTGGGTCTTAGGTACACAGAGCAATGGAAATAAAACAAGAACCCCAGTTCAAGCAGGTCATAATTAACAATATTGGCCTAGTTCCCACCCATTCTCCTTTTGATATTGTGTCTCAGTGAGGTAGTCACTGCATTTCTGTGCTTAGTTGTTTGAATGACACATGGAGTGTAGGCTCTATGTGCCCACTATTGCAAGTGAAAGTGTCATTTCCCTTGGTTGACACCAAGGGTTAGGGCACTGAAGTCTAGAGTTACTGGAATGTGATAGTGACTGTCACCTTCACTCCTCATATCTTTCTAGCTCGTCCTGCCAGGAAATGTCCCCAGATGGCCCTTTTATAAATGTAGGGGAGACACCAGCCTGTCAGCATCTCTGGAGAGCACAGCAGTGGTCTTTGTAAGTCACATCTTATGCAGAGGACTGTGGCCACTGACATCTGCAGCCAAAATGCGATGGGCGAGCATTTGGATCTCATGGCCATGGGGCCCTTGTGTCAGCTTGGAGCTTTCATAGGTGAGGTAGATGTGGTGACAGGTTGGGCCTAAGTAAGCCCAAAGTTACATGCCAGTCATAGGCAGAAGTAGCCTATTCCCACATTACTGTCTCCACACTGTCAGCTTCCATTCCTTCCTTCTCAGAGTAGGATAGTCCAGGCTTGTTGGATTGCCCATAATATCTAGTGACAGCATCTTTGATCAATGGCGATTGATCCTTCCTCTTCACTGAGCAGCCATTGCTGACTGACTGGCCTCCTTATTCCAAATGCTGCAAAATACCCACACTTTTTAGAACAGAATTGAAATTCACAAAGACCTCATTTTAGTCACAGAAGGCATATTTCAAAGAATGATTGGCTTTATTGAGAGGGTGATTGTGAGTGCTCCACATGGCCTTTTGAACCTTTCAGATTATTTGCAGAACTGGCTTGTTCCTCTAAGACAAGGTGATAATTTGCTTTTGAAATGCATAGCATGGGTTGGGGTAATATTTTCCTTTGATATTCTGTCAATCTTTAGCAAGGGATACAAAGGCCAGGATGGCATTAGAGCTGATAAGAAGGGAAGAAAAACATTCCAAATCCTTTGTAGTAGCTGCTGTGATTTTTAACACATGTAACAAAGGCAGGAGAGACAGCTCTACAAAGCACACTGAGGACTTTCTCCTATAAGGAGGTTTTGAGCAATTCATTCGTGATGCTCAAAAGGAAATGAGACCCATAGGAGCGCAGTTCCCAAGGACAGTAGTATGGTTCAACAGCCACCTTGTCTTAGAGGAACAAGCCAATTCTGTAAATAATCTGAAAGGGAAATAATCAAAGGGAAAAAACTTTTACAGAGAAAAAAAGAAAGGAAGGAAGGAAGAAAGAAAGAAAGGAAAAAGAAAGAAGGAGAACAGGAAGAAGGGGGACTCTGTCTCCATTGCTCAATCTTGGCTCTTGTATGTTTGCCAGACTCTTGTCTCAGTGAACCTGTCTCTCTAGAGTTCTGGGTATCAATCTTTTTTCAGTCCATGTCTCTATTTCCACCCATGTCTCTTCAACTCTTTAAATTTTTCCCCATCCTTTTCTCTGTGTTCTCATTCTCTCTCCCTCTCTTCTCCTCTCTCCCTTCCTCCGTCTCATACTG
This sequence comes from Mus pahari, assembly GCF_900095145.1. NCBI lineage: Eukaryota > Metazoa > Chordata > Mammalia > Rodentia > Muridae > Mus > Mus pahari. The sequence continues at coordinate 37,035,762 of NC_034608.1, forward strand.
GTAAAGTGAATGTATCAAAAGATCTGAGAGGTGCATGCCTTGGTACAGAGTGAAATTTAGCTGGTGGTAGCAGCGTTTGCCGTTGTGTCTGTTCTGGTTTCTCATGCAATGGGAACTCCTCACTGAACCAGTTCTATGGTGCAAGTTGAACCTTGTTCCTGGCAACTGGCTCAAGTGGTTTTTTTTTTTTCGACCTCTTGATGACTCTGGGAGCTGTTAATGCCTTTTACACTCTCTCCTAGTTGTTTCCCATAACCAGAAATTACTGCTTGATACTGATAACATAAAATGCTATTTACATAATCACAGTCATTTTTAACAGTGGGGATCATATTGTGAGCTTCATTGCCAGAAAACTTTCAGTACTCTCCTAACCTTGAGAACAAAGTAAGCTAGGCATGAGACACCAACTTGGGATACCCCAAATGATGCAAAATCCATCCATACTCAGATAAAGACACAGTACCCACAAGACTGTAAACAACTCATGACAACTGACAGGAATTTTGATCATTGGAGATATACTCTGGATTCCAGTATCACCGAAGATTCCCTAATCTTTGGCGGCATGCAATCCTGATGCCTACAAATATGGCCACAATCAGGCCTTGAGGTGGCACTGGCTACTCATCAACCTAGAACTCCCATCTTCTCTGAACTCTGGCCCATGTGGAAATTTTGCAGCTCTACTTACTGATTCTGCTCCAGGATCATGCTTGAGAAGAAGCTAAAAATGTGTCAAGGCTGGAAATATAGGGACCAAGGGTAGCTGATGCTAACTAGTCCTAGGCATGAGGGAGCAAAATGACATCCTGTGACTAAGTGGTCTAACCTAGCATTCTTCAAAGGTCTTCAGTATCTACCTCTGTGTGCCTGCCTCAGTAAATCCATCTCTATGTATTTCTGGGCATCTGTCTTTTTCAGTCTGTGTTTCTATGGCTGTACATGTCTAGGACAGAGACAGAGATAAAGATGCTGGTTTAGCCTCAGACAGTTCTTTGAATCTTTCAGCACCTCACCTCTGTTGTGAATGTGAAAGACATTTTTGAAATGGGAATGATTCTCTTCAGCCTACAGGAAGGCTCCTCACACTAAAAAAGCCAGCTTTCTAACCAAGGCAAACCACTCACAGTGACTTGATTGTCACAGGGTTAGGAGATAGTAGCTCAGAAGGCAGCCTACTGCAGTCGAGGTGCCACTAGTCCTAATCATCAAGTCAGTTCATCCATAACCTAGGAAATACATTACCTCTGCATTACCTATCACTACTGTATGTTTTATCCACCTTCTAGAAATAGCAAATGGAAAGACCTAGCTCATCTCCAGGGAGAAGTAGAGAGGCTCTGAAAGCCCCAAAGGCTCATAGGCTATTGATGTCTGAAATGTTCCAGGGTGACCTCAAGGAAGGGTACTAAGAAGTAAAAGCCTTGTCCACGGGACTCATGTGCTGGTCAGAACCTTACTGTAGGGATGAGCTTTCTCATTGTTTTCCGAACTAAACATGAAGATTTCTACTGAGTCTCAAGGACCACTATGTAGCCATGTAATCAATTTTAATTTCCCAATGCTTGTTGAGTTTCCAGTTTTATTTTCTACTAAAGTATAGATGATACATAAAAATAGACATGAGGTATGCACAACATGAGTTTTGGTGTATGTGGGCTCTGGTGTGGTTGAAAATCCAAACAAGTCTGACAGCTTGTGTACGTATTGTTGTTCTCAATGCTCAATCTCTTCTTGTAGACCTGCATTCCCTCCTCCCCCTTCCCCTCCCCTTTCCTTCCCCTTCCCTTCACCTCTCCCTCTCTTTGTAGGGTCAGGTACTGAGATAGTCATGCTAATTGTCTTTTATGAAAAGAAAATGAGGTTCAAGTGACAAAGCCATTCAAGGGATAATTTACAAATTGAAAGGGCACGTGGCTGCTGCTGAGCTGACTGAAAAACTACTTAAGTAACAACAACCTTAGTCAGGCATTGCCTTTGGATGAAAAAGGAGTCAGGAATGCAGAGGCCCTTAAGCTTAGGACCTCTCCTCCAAGAAGCACATTAAAAAAAAAAATATTCACTGATAATTTACAGGGAGATGGAATTTGCTTGATAAATATAGTGCTTAAATATGTCAATTCTTTCTCTACATCAATCATTGATACATATTATCTTACTTAGGGTCTTATTGCTGTGAAGAGACACCATAATCATGACAACTATTTTTTTTTTTTTAAGATTTATTTTATTTATATGAGTACCTTGTAGCTGTCTTCAGACACACCAGAAGAGGGCATCAAATCCAATTACAGACGGTTGTGAACCACTGTGTAGTTGCTGGAAATTGAACTCAGAACCTCTGGAAGAGCAGTCAGTGCTCTTAACTGCTGAGCCATCTTTCCAGCCCCCATGGCAACTCTTACAAAGGAAAACATTTAATTGGGACTGGCTTACAGGTTCAGAGGTTCAGTCCATTATTGTTCACAGCAGGAAACATGGCGGCATGCAGGCAGATATAGTACTGGAGGAGGTGAGAGTTCTACATCTGCTGCAGATAGCGGACAAGAGAACTGGCTTAAGCTTCTAAGACCTCAAGGCCCATTTCCTAGTAATATACTTCCTCCAACAAGACCACACCTTCTAATATTGGCACTCCCTATGGACCAAGTATTCAAGCACAATGGGGGCCATTCCTATTCAAACCACCACATGTATCACTTTAAAGTCTTTCCTGTTCTTGAGAACACAGAAGTTGTGGCGATATTCCTACCTGGCCACGGTGAGTTGAAGCCGACCAGGGTCTGCTTCTCCACTCAGTGACCCTTATCCCAAGGCATTGCACCCACATCATTGTCAGCCCAGTGGATGTATAGCTTATCCTTGAGACACTGATTCTAGGACATTGATGTGTCCTAGGTTCATATTTTATTTTTTGTGGCTGTGATAAAATACTCTGCCTGGATAAAAGCAACATAGGGCAAGAGAGGGTTTGTTTATTCAGAGTAAAATTTCAGGTCACAGTCCATCACTGAGGGAACTCAAGACATGAATGCAAGACAGGAACTTGAAGGCAGGCATGATTTCTTATTATTCTACTCAGTGTTACCTCCAACCAAGGAACTCACTTCACAGCAAAAGAAGTGCAGTAGGGACCATTGTCCTTGGTAGCTTTTTTCATATAGTTCAAGGGTTCCTGCCCCAGAAATGGTTCCACCCACAGCGAACTGGGCCTGTCTACCCTAATGAATAATAAAGAAAAATCCCTGAAAGTCATGTCCCACAGGCCAATCTGATGTCCACGATTCCTCAGCTAAGACTCCCCCACCCCCACCCCCAAGTTGTTTTAGGTTGTGGCAAGGGGACATTTGAAATTAACCATCACATACCGAACTGCCCTAACTAGGTAAACCTCTGGCATGTAGAAATGAGTAAAAGAATGAAAACTACAGGACGTTCTGTTACTCCCTATGATATTCCAGGGAGAAGCAGTAAGTATAAATAGCAATTCCCAAGTCACATGGCCGGTGATTGGCATCTCCAGGGATGGATCTTGGCCATGGACTCCCATGGAACCGACAGAGGTACTTAAAGTCCAAGCTATGGTGGGGTATTGAGAGAAGACAGTCTGAGATGAAATTTGAATATCAATCAGTTTAGTGAAATCCTGGGGCTAAATCAAATGAGGCCTGGGGCAGGATGTACCTTTGGAGCTGAGGGACCCACACAAATACCCAAGCTGATTAAAACAAAACAAAACAAAACAAAACAAAACAAAACAAAACATCTGAGGAGGAATTGGCCTTTTAAAAGAATGTACTAGTTTGTATAAGGGTTAGTTCAGAACTCATTGGAAGTGACCAAGTATGCGGTCACAGTGGTCAATAGAACTCCTTCCATAAACAAAACCATGTTTCCTCCACATGTTCCATTGCCCTCCCTGTGCTGGTTGGCCATGGAGGAGAAATTCAGATGTCTGGAACACAACCCAGATACCCCCCAACATTGTTAACAAACTTTATAATGTTAGTATAAATTCACAGACCTTATTCATGGGCATGAGCTAGAGATCAATTACAGGTCATAAAGTAGCTTGCTGGAACACTAAAATTGTGTTAATTAGAGAAAGCCATTTCTCCCGATCAGTACACCTGCTAAGGTTAGCAAAACCTAAAGCTGAGCGAGCAGGAATCTAGAGGCAGTAATTGATGGAGAGACCATGGAGTGTTATTGCTTAATGTCTTGGTCCTTATTTCTTGTTCAGCTTCCCAGCTTCCCTCCCTCCCTCCCTCCCTCCCTC
>NC_034608.1:37040193-37070344 GCF_900095145.1 Mus pahari
CTCCCTCCCTCCCTCTTTCTTTCTTTCTTTCTTTCTTTCTTTCTTTCTTTCTTTCTTTCTTTCTTTCTTTCTTTCTTTCTTTCTTTCTTTCCTTTTTCCTATCTTCTCTCTTTCTTTCATAATAAGATGTGTATGATTGTAGGTGTGCATGTACCATGGCATGTGTGTGATCACAGACCACTTTTGGACATGGGTTTTCTCCTTCCACTGTGGATTCTATGGATCAAAGTAAAGCTGTCTGGCTTGCACGGCAAGTGCTTTTACCTGCTGATCTATCCCACAGGCTTAGTCCTTTAAGCAACAACAATGAAACAAAACCCTCTATCATGATACATGCCTAAACATGACTCATGCCCTGGTAGTAGAGGAGATGGATTTCAGGGGATACTACTGGCTAGTTTTGGGGGCATCTATGGAAGGTTTAGCATAGAGGCTTGCTAAGCTTTCTGGAGACACAATTCCCTTCAACAATGTGAAGACGAGTGGAGTGAGGCCTCATGATGGGGATAAAGAGACACAATCTCAGGTTTGCTGCTTTCTCTTGTGCTTTTGTATCCCTGTCCTTCATTGAGGCATTTAGCATAAGAACTGAGCTGTGTAGGAGATTATACCATCTTTTCCTTTTCCTACTTTCATAACTAGAGACATTCCTGCAACCTAGTGTTTATTCCTTTAAAACAGGAATGACATTATCGTTAGGCAGTTGTTATGTAGCTGAAGCAAGACAAGAACTAAAACCCCATAGCGGGCAGCTGCTAGGCATAATCTTTCATATCATGAAGTGAAAGGAAACTCTGTCCCAGAAAGGAACTTGGAGAATTGGAATTCCCTGCTCTCAGTCTAGTAGATGCTTGGTTCTTATAGTTATGCTTATAGAGCTCCAACCATTCTGTGACATTTTTTTTTTTTTTGGGTTCATTTCTCACAAGATAACCTCCAATCCAGCTTGCATTCCTTATAGAGTGTATGGGGAAGCAAGGTCGTTTCCCAAACCTTCCATTTTGCGAGTAGCTATGGCCACTCTGATTGCTGAAGTGAATAGAGCAGTTGGTTATGCAGGCCACTCCAAAGATGGGTGCTAAGAGTGCTCACATAGATCCAGATGCATTTTCAGCATAAGGCATTATGTAGGAGAGAGATGGAATAAGGACCCCCTCTCTTCATCACTGATGGCATAAACGTGGTCTCTGACATCAGATACCTCTAGATGGATAAGGAGCCAAACTTCAGGGACCGAGGACCAGGGAAGAGAACACCAAGCTTGACTGGGATGGAAAGGAACATCTTCTGGCAGAGATGCCTGAGGGGTCAGAGGGCAGTGAGAGCTACATAAATAAAGGGATGCTGAAACATATTTTAGGCATCTGGAAGACTAGGTCACTATTGGAGAGCATAGTGCATGTGTGTGTGCATGGGCTTGCGTGTGTCTGTGTGTGTACATGTTTGTGTGTGTGTGTGTGTGTGTATGTGAGTATGCAGATGCACTATTCTCTCTTTATACACCTACTTTGAATCTTGTAGGTTCTTTCAATTTAGAAATTATATGACTTTTTGTGTGTGTGTGTGTGTGTGTGTGTGTGTGTGTGTCAGAGAAAATGTCCTCTGTGTTCTTTGGTAATTTAATTCCTTTATTGTTTCCTGTCTTCTCTGTTATTTCTTCAATCACAGAAATTCTTGAGTATTTTATCAATGCATTTCATAACATTAATCCTACTGAGTGTGGGATGTCTTTTATATTCTAGTATCTATCTCTTTCTTAAGATGTTTAAAGTTTTCATTGTAGAGTACCTTCACTTCCTTGATTAGGTTTTTGTTGTTGTTTCTTTTGCTTTTTGTTTTTGTTTTATTCAAGACAGGGTTTCTCTGGGTAGCCCTGGCTGCCCTGGAACTTGCTTTGTAGACCCAGCTGCTCTTGAGTTTAGAGAGATCCACCTGCCTGTGTCTTCCAAATGTTGGGATTAAAGGCCTGGCCCTCCCTCAAATCCTTCCAGATCCTCTCTTTCCCCATCCATAGAATTTTAAGTTCTTTCTCAAAAACAAAACAAAACAACAAAAACAAACAAAAAACTCCCAAGCCCAGTACAACAAGTTCTCCAAACCTGGAAAACAAAACTGAAACTGAAACCTAGGATTTCATTCCGTGTGTGGCGAGTTAAAGGCTAGATTGATTTGTTGGATCATAATATGTCTATGATCACAATGAAGATATTAATTGGAAAACAATTAGATCCTAATACTAGACTTGAGGTAGGTGGGGTTATTCTGTATCTAAATTATGAAAAATTTGGATGAATTTACAAAGGATTCTTGAAGTCTTTGTACCTTCAAAAAAGCCCTACCTGTATGCGCATGTTTTTGAACCCAAAACATAGACCCATAGAATCATTCTCTAACCACTACTGAGGAAATCTACCTTTCTTTGGCTAAGTAAATGGTAATGGTCACTTTTAGGTAAAGGCCTTTCTTGTCCTGCATTTTCTTAGGACCTTCCCAGCTCCTGTGTACTTCAGCATACACAGAGCCTCGACTTCTAACTGGTGCATCAAGATGAATCATACTGTGTTACTCATAAAGATCTGCACTGTCTTTCTGAACACAGTTTTTCACTTATTGATTTATAGTAACTATTTTGGATATAATGTGTGGAAATAAATATTAAGGGCATAAGGTGTTGAAACCCTTACCTGCAAATTGGATCAGGTACTATTTAATAATATTGTTTTAGTTGATATTTTTGCCTTTAATGTTGTACCTCAGTGGTGGAGAAAGGACTCAAATTCTATGTGTAGTTATTAGGGTGGCATCCAAAGCCCAGAGTATTCACTATTTAAAAAGTAGCAGTGTGTCCTTTCCCTTTCACGTTAGCATGCAGAATTACTCTTACTCCCTCCTCACTGACACTGGGAGCCTCCTGTGTATAAAGTCTTTTCATATTAATGCAAGAAACAAGTTAGTGGAGTAAAGGTATAAAGCCATCAGTTTCTCTGAAGAGGGTCCTTTTGTTGGTCCCAACTTGGGGTGGGAATGGTGGCTGTGGGTTCAGAATCTCAAATACAATATGGTATATGGATCCAAGTGTAGCAAGTACCTTGTGGCTACATGGAAATTACAAAGATGAAGGAGGTGGCAGGGTGGTTGTGAGGGTTAGATGTGAATAAGCCCTGACTGCATAACATAATTTAGGTAGCAGTGGCTCCATGCCCCTGCTCCCTACTTTGGCCACCTGAGTTAACTTCCTACTTGGAGTAAGATGGTCCTCGATCGTACATTTCTTGAAAAATCAAATGGAATCACATTTGCTTAATTCTTGGCCATATGTTTTTCTTAAACAGACAGGGGTGTCTGGGCTGTTCGTCAATGCAGATACCCGGAAGTACTCACATTTTCTGAACACAGTACAGATTTATAGAAGAGACATTTTGGTATGAAGAAGCTACACCTCCGGGTGTTTTCCTTTATTAAGGTAATGGCTACGCATTGTGCATGTGACTTCTGGCAAACCAACGGCGTTTTTGGCAACATCTGCCTTTTCCTTTATAACAGGTGCTAACTTGAAGTAAAAACCATGGGCATTTCTGAATGTGACAGTTGTTGTTTCCTTGGAGACATTTTATTGTGTCAAGAACAGCAACTGCAAGAAAAGAACAGAGCAACCTCAGATTCTTGCTAGAGCTGCAGTGATGTTTTAGCATGTTTGATGAAGGCACAAGACTTCTACACAACTTTTATTATTTAAAGAAAAAATTCCACAACTGGTACTCTGGATGTCCAATAACATATGAGCTGTCTTAAACTAACTTACCAGGGAGAATCCCACAGCTCAGTAGCCGTGTATATTTGTGGTTAATACACTAGAAAGAGCAAATGGAGGATACTTTATTTTCTATTAATCTTGACACAGGATCTCACTTTATAGGCCTTACTGGCTTGGAATTCATTATTTAGGTCAGGCTGGCTCTGAATCACAGAAATGCTCTTTCCTCATCCTCTTAGATGCTGGGAGTAAAGGATGAGCCACCATCTCTGGTTGTAGAACATTCTCACCACCACAAACTCTTCAGTGAGACAGTGGTGCTATGGTGGTGAGAGGAAATGGAGAGACACTCTGTTTTCCCCACCCCAGAACTTTCTCAGAGCAGCACCACAGCCTAAGCCCCTCACTTGCTCACACTAAACCCATCTTCCTGAGTTCTGTCTCAGCCTTTCTCTACATTTTATAGATTCTGACTTCTGTTGTGTATGGTTGTTGAAAGAGCAATGCTCTAAGTCTAACCTTGACCTCTATAATGATCATCCCCAGTCAGACCCTCCAGAGGTGACCACCTCCAGGTTTTGTTTCCTTTTGTGGTGCTGTCTGTGTTGAGAAGATTCTTAGAGCATATTTAGTATATTCTATGTTCCCTGGTGAAATGCTTGCAGCTGATTGTCTGGTACAAGAACATGCAGTAAAAACTAAGTTTTAAAAGCCAGTGGATAGAGATCCACATTGCTATGTTTGTTTGTTTTTCTTGTTTTTCTTTTTTCTTTTTTATTTTTTTTATTTTTTTTTTATTTTTTATTGTTTTCTTTGTTTACATTTCAAATGCTATCCCAAAAGTTTCCTATACCCCTCCTCCCACCTCTGCTCCCCTACCCACCCACTCCCACTACTTGGCCCAGGACTTGCCCTGTGCTGGGTCATATAAAGTTTACAAGACCAAGGGGCCTCTCTTCCCAATGATGGCTGATTAGGCCATCTTCTGCTACATATGCAGCTAGAGACAGGAGCTCAGGGGGTACTGGTTAGCTCATATTGTTGTTCCACCTACAGGGTTGCAGCCCCCTTCAGGTCCTTGGGTACTTCCTCTAGCTCCTCCATTGGGGACCCTGTGTTCCCTCCAATAGCTGGCTGTGAGCATCCACTTCTGTGTTTGCCAGGCACTGGCATAGCCTCACAAGAGTCCGCAATATCAGGGTCCCTTCAGCAGAATCTTGCTGGCATGAGCATTAGTATCTAGGTTTGGTGGCTGATGATGGGATGGACTCCCGAATGGGGTAGTCTCTGGATAGTCCATCCTTTCATCTTAGCTCTAAATTTTGACTCTGTACCTATATCCTTTCATGAGTATTTTGTTCCTTATTCTAAGGAGGAATGAAGTATCCACCCAGTGGTCATCCTTCTTGGTTTTCTTCTGTTTTGCATAATGTATCTTGGGTATTCTAAGTTTCTGGGCTAATATCTGCTTATCAGTGAGTGCATATCTAGTGACTTCTTTTGTGATTCTTGTTTTTCTTAATGACACCATTAATCTAGATATTCCTATATGTTTCTCATGTTTGTTTTTTATCTAGGTATTCCTGTATGTGTTTTTCTTCTTTGTTTTGTATTTGTTGTTTTAAATCATTAACTTGATAGGATCTAGAATCACTTGAGAGATGGGCCTCTTTTATGCTTGTGGGAAACTATCTTGATTGCGTTAATTGATGTGGGATGACCCATTTTAAATGTGGACAGGACCATTCTGTAGGCAGGCATCATGGAATATGTAAAAATGGAGAAACTGAGGACGTTTGCACCCATTCCCTGCTCTCTAATTTTGGACTGTGGCTTATTATAGTTTCATTTCCAGCTGCTATGACAAAATATTCTGACAAAAACATCATATGAGAGAAAGGGCTTAGTTCATAATTGCAAATTATAGTTTGTCACTACAAGGACATCAAGGTGGCAAGAAATTGAAGTTAGTTGTCACAACCACAATCAAAAGCAGAGCCATCACTTTCTGCAGTCTTCTACAGTCTAGGCCCTAAACCCTGAATGTGGGAATGCCTTCTTAACCTCAGTTAATTCAACACAGACAATCACCTATAGATAATCTAGACAATTCATGATTGATATTCTTTTCTATAATGTTCTAAGTATCATGTGGATGCCATGTGACCAGCTACTTTAAGCTCATATTGCCCTGGTTTCCCTGCCACAGTCTACTATATACTGAACTTGGAGATAAATACATTTTCTCCCCTTTGTTTTTTTTCTGAACATTATATCATACCAAAAAAAAAAATAAATGAAGGCAATTGCTAAGCAGAGGAAGGTTAAACAGAGTAGGACCGTTTTAAACCAAGGAGAGACCCAGAGCTCAGTACATTTAATGCCTCTCTGATGTAACAGATGACAAATGTGAAGTCCATTGCTCTCCATAGAGCAGAAAGTTTACAAAGACAGAATTTGGACCAGAATGGATTCTCCCAGCCCCATTTTGATTCTCATCTGATCCAAGTACACCCCTAGCTGACCACTGCATCCTGCTTCTCCATAAGAATCAATTTCTGGCTCTCCTTTACCAAATTGTGTTTATCACCAGAAAGAAGTGACTATGGGCTTGGCCAGAAGAAATTCAGTTACGTTTTGAGTTCAAGACCTCCTTACGCAGTGATAATGGTTAACTTGATTCCTGATTTTGTGGACTGTGCTCTTGACTTCTGATCACTAGTCATATGATTGGGGTAAACTATTTATCCAGGAAATAGTGATTGTGACTCCCTTTTATTCACAAGAACATTGTGAGGAATAAGTTAAGATGAGAGCCCTTGTACTTCATTCCAGGTCTATGCTTCCTATGTTCGGTCTTTCAAGACATGCATCATCTCTCTCCAAGTTACCTAATCTAAGACATCAGGTTCATATTTCTCATTAGTCACGTTTATTGTGATAGACATCTGGCCTCTTGGTGAGCTATGCTTTCCCAGGGGAAAAGAAGAATGGTTTCTACCAAGAATATTTTCTAGATGAACATGATAAGAAGGGGGTTGAAGATCTTGGAAATCTCTTTTAGTAGCTCTTTATTCTGGCCAGGCTCATTGCCTGATACCTAGGACAAAGGCTGAAGCCCCTGTTGCCAGTTGGCTACAGGCTTTTGAGCCTTGGAATGCTGTCCTACTGAGCGCTCGCCAAATCCCAAACTCACTTTTCCTCTGTTCTATAACCCAGTGTACCCAGCTCTGGGCAGGGGTTCAGCAGATCTTGATACTTACCTGGGTTGATCTGAAAGCACGATAGAAAGAGTATCAGCAGCAGGAAGCAGGAGGTCTTCATGGTTTGCTGCACGTGGAGCTGATGACAGTCAGGGCCAGTGATGGAAAGCTTTGCTAAAGGTGAATCCGGAGCACAGAGTACATCTCCAGTAATCGAGAGGGAGGACTAAGTAACCTCAAAGTAGAGCCTTAAGGAGAGATTGCAATCTAGAGTGACTGCCCAATAGCTAAGCTCTACAGTGCTTATTCAAGGCATCTCAAATCCTGAGATCATTTTGTCTCTGTTGCCTGCACCTAGATTTCGCTCTCACTCTGGAAATGCTAAGTGCCACTTGTCTAAACAGGACCCATAAATGCTCCATAGGAAACACATAATTTCTTTAAACTATGTTTACCACCAAGACTTTCAAATTTATCATAATTACACATTGGATGGTTTCACTCACGGTTTGTACCCTGGTTGTTTTACAGTGCCGGACAAATGGATAGGAGGCAGAAGGCAGGGTCTTCCTCAGACTTTCATGGTATTATGATTTCATTGACATCGTTTGAAAAATATGGCGGGTACATCACAAACTTTTAGAGGGAAATTGACCATGAAAAAACGTCCATGTCTATCAAGAATTTGCTACAAATGTAGTGTTCTAAACCCTGATCAGAGTCAACTAAAGGAAGGGTGGAAATCAGGAGCCAGCTCCTGCCTGCTTTTCTTTTAGCCCTTTGTCCCTATGGTTTCACTAATACAGAGCTTTCTGTCCAGAGACAGCACCAGACAGTTATCACAGACATTTAAGTAACTGGAAAAATAAAAATACCAAAATGTTCAATATTAAAATATTAATTTTGATTCCCTTATAGGATACTCTACCAGCTGAGGTGGCCAGCTGTTGATAATGTCCAATGTCACCCATATATTAAGGTGACTAAGACTTGTAATGCTCTTGGTCCCTGAGTATACATGTCCTCAGTGGCTATAGACTCAGACACCTCTCTCTGTGGATGCAAAATGTCCACACTCTGGTTTTGGCTCTTTTCTGTCTCTTAACTTTAGGTTGTATGAGAAACTAGGTGGTTGTTCTTAAGACTCTTTCCTGCTCTCTCTTGGATTGATTCTCTTGGGAATCATTTCCCGCTCTCTTTCACTCCTGCTATCGGTAAGGTCTGGAAAGTCAACTCAATTCAATGCCATCTGTGGGCAAGAGTGTTTCATAGCATGTCTGTGTTCTTCTTTGCCTCTCACAAGAAGAAGTACAGTAGCACGTGTATCTCTCAGTAAGGCCGAGGCTGATCCTCTGGTGTGGTTTGTCTTCGCCTACTCCTCTATTCTTCCATTGTAGGATGAGCTTTTTACAGGGTGGCCTCATAACAGTCGGATAATTTTTTAATTGGTGGTTATATTCAGCATTGTAAAATGATCCTGGCTCATTACTTCTTTGATGTCTATTTACTATGAAAAGTTTTAATAAAGATGGAATGCAGATAATGTTGTTAAGTTATAGTGAGAGACCCATACCACACAATACCAAGTAACTGTGTTCATCATAGTACACTTTCCTTTTGAAATAGCATATTAATGTGGTGATAGAATATCCATCAGTCATTTCATAGAGGGGTATTTGTAGGAAAAATAATTACAGTTTTGTAGTGTTAGAAAAATGTCCTGATCTTGTATTTATATGATGAGTCTATTGCTGACATGCTGTGCTTCTCTTCTTGTAGCTGTGACAACTCAGGGAAAGATGGGAATATTTTGGCTTATAGTTTAAGAGACACAGTCCATGATGGCACAGATGGTGTGGGCGAAGGAGCATGCAACCACATTGAATCCACAGTCAAGAAACACAGAAGGGACCAGGGAAAGGCTCTGTTGGGGAGAACGATTGTTGTGTAAGCACAAGGACCTGGGTTTGTATCTTCAGCATCCACTTGAAAGCTGTATATGGACTTACTTGCCTTGCTTGTGACTCCACTTCTAGGAGGGGCGGGGTGAAGTTCTCCATGCAAGGATAGTAAGAAGAATTGAGGGCGTGTTATCTTGGGGCAAGATCCCTCCCAGCTAAGCTTTTTGTTTATGTTTTTGAGCTTTATGAAGTATAGTTATATCATGTTAGGCATTACCATGATTTGGTTATTATTTTTATTTGGAAACATAATTTCCTGTGAAATTGACAAGGTATGCATTGCAATGGATAGTCTTGGTTGTCAACTTAACCATATCTGGAATGAACTGCAATCCAGAAATGGAAGGCCCAATTGTGATCCAGATCTTGAAGCATAGTGATAGTGGCCATGCGTATAAAGACCTTGTGAAAAGAAATTAAAGGAAAGTTGGGGTTCAGGCGAGGAGCCTTTAATCCCAACACTGAAGAAACAGAGACTACAGAGCAAGTTCCAAGAGAGCAAAGCTTAAGGCACTGAAAAAGTCAGTAAAAACAGAAAGCTGGTGAAAATGTAAATGACCAAAGAGGGCCATGTTCCAGCCCCAGCAAGCAGAGGAACTTGGCAGTTTCAGTCACGTGGCTCTTCTTTAGCGTCAAGAGTAGACAGGGTTACTGGGACAATTGATGCTGGTTAGCTGGAGCTAAGGAATTAGCAGTGATCAAGAAGAGACCAGCATCACTGATGTGAAATCTTCTGGGAAGTGTTATCTGAGAGCATAAAGAAGCTGTGTTCTAGGGATAACCATCTTGGTCACAGCCTTGTGATTTAAGAGTCACCCAAGTGGTAATGGTTTTGAAGGTATGAAGGTATCATGGAGAACAGCTGAGCCTTGGCACTGGGGAGAGGCCAAATGGTGAAGTTCCAGCCTCAGTGGCAGCTGAGGCTTGGCACCATGACACATGTATAAGAGAGGATATTAGTGAAAGTGCAGCCTAGTTGTAGCAGAAGATCCCTGTGCTGCAGAGCAGATGACCACCAAAAGAGTAGCAGCAGTGGAGTGGAACATTCTGGAGCCTAGAAGACAAGGTGTATTTGCTACAGAGGGCAGAGGCAGAGAAATGTCCTAAGCCCTTTGGAGGAGCCCAGAAGATGATGTGTGGATCCTGGATTCTAGACATTGTACACTGACTTATTTACAGTGTTGCAGTTTAATTTTGCTCAGTCCAGATTGTGACTGTGCCCTGAATCTTCTGTCTTGAAGAAGGCATTTAATTCAGTCTTAATGTTTGCAGGTGTTCACAGCTTGATCTTTTAAGAGATTTTTTTTTTTTTAGAGAGGTTGAATATTTAGAACAGATTGAAGTTTTAATATGCTTTAATTTGTAAAGACTGTTAGACTTTTAAGGTTATTTTATGTTTTTAATGTGAGATATTGGGGATGAATAAGAAGGTAGGGTTGTAGCTTAATAGTGATGTATTTGTGTTTCAAGTTAACAAGAGGTCAGTTGGACTGGCTGGTTTTGTGTGTCAGTTTGACACAGGTTAGAGTAATCAGAGAGGAAGGAGCCTCAGATGAGGAAATGTCTCCATGAGATCCAGTTGTAAGGCATTTTATCAATTACTGATCAATGAGAGAGGGCCCAGCTCATGGTGGGTAGTACCATTCCTGTGCTGGTGGTCCTGGGTTCTATGAGAAAGCAAGCTGAGCAAGTCATGGGAAGCAAGCCAGTAAGCAACATCCCTCCATAGTTGGTCTTCGTATCAGCTTCTGTTTCCAGGTTTCAGCCCTGTTTAGTTCCTGTCTTGACTTCCTTCAATGATCTGGAAGTAAAAGCCAAATACACCCTTTCCTCCTTAACTTGTTTTTTGGCCATGGTGTTTGTTTGCAGCAATATAACCACAACTAAGACACCATCATCATGCACACTTTTCCGATTGATCCTCTTCCGCCTTTCTTCTCTTCATACTCTTTCATGGTTAATACTTCCCTTTCCATTCCAATTTCAGTATGCTTCATTTTAATTAAACTTCACTCATCCTTGAAACTTCTCTTTAACCATCTCATGGTTCTTTTTGTAGCTCCTAAGACCTATATGTAAACATGTAGCCATAGATATATACAGAATGGTGCTTCTAAAGTAGCAGGTTTGCACCTGAGTTCTCTGAAAAAAATCTTTATCCCTTTCCATATTCCTCCTTTGTCCTGCTCTCTATTTTCTAACCCAATTTAAACCTTCCTGTTCCATTATTTCTCCTTAATCTTTTACAGATGAATTTTCTGTATTGTCTCAAAAATTTCTGGTATTACCTATATTTGATGAATTCATAGACGTCAATGGCTCTAGGGAGAACTGGCATAGCCCTAGTGGTGGTGTGTGGCACACTGACCAGTGTTAATACCTTAAGGAGGCCAGGAATGTGATGGCCAAGTATCTCGTAACTTTGGAATACTTTTCAAATGTTAAGAAGAGTAGAGGTCGACTCCTAGTTCATTTGTCAAAATGGCAACCTGAAAACATCACCTCAGAAAACCCACTTTCCAGGTAAATATTTGCAGAACTGAATGGTAATGTTCAGTATCCACCCCTAAGAGACTTGCCTCCAGTCTCAGATCTATGGCTCAGATTTGCAAATATAGTGCAGCTAGAAGTGGATGGATAGGGGTAGGTGTGACCATATTTTATAATATACATATATCAAATGAAAAGGTTCAGAATTGCATACTTGATTGGAAGAATGCAATGGTTTAACTATGTTAATTCATAGTATAGAATTAATTATTAAATCAAGATTTGCAGTAGCAGTTATCACCATTGTCTGGACTGTGACCTTGAGATTCATTATCCCGATTGTCTTGTATACCATCACTGCATATATTCACTCAGTTGCCACATATTTTGTGATATTCCTCCTGTCTAACTCAAAGTTTAGATTTTATGGCTACTAGCTTCTCACTTTCTTTCTTTCTTTTTTTTTTTTTTTTTTGGTTTTTCGAGACAGGGTTTCTCTGTATAGCCCTGGCTGTCCTGGAACTCACTTTGTAGACCAGGCTGGCCTCGAACTCAGAAATCCGCCTGCCTCTGCCTCCCGAGTGCTGGGATNAAAGGCGTGCGCCACCACCGCCCGGCGCTTCTCACTTTCTACATGGCCCTGCAATTAGTAACTACCTTTTTTCATTCTTGTTTCTATGAGTGTGACTGTGTCCATATGTGCGTGCGTGCGTGCGTGTGTGTGTGTGTGTGTGTGTGTGTGTGTGTGTGTGTGGTGTCTGGCAAATTTCATTTAGATTAATATACTCCAGAACCATTCATCTGCTTGTCACTGGCAGAAATCTATTATTTTTAATGTTGGAATGGTATTCTGGTATATATGTATTCCATATTTTTCTTGTTTCTTATTCAATCAAGCTACACTGATGTCGATTGCATGTTTTGATTATTATGAATTATTACAATCTAGTGAATGAGTGCAGATATATTTCGGGCATATTTCCTTTCAGTTCTTTTTAAAATATTATTTATTTATTATTTATATGAGTACACTGTAGCTGTCTTCAGACACACACCAGAAGAGTGTATCAGATCCCATTACAGACAGTTGTGAGCCACCATGTGGTTGTTGGGAATTGAACTCAGGGTCTCTGGAAGAGCAGTCAGTGCTCTTAGGTGCTGAGCCATCTCTCCAGCCCTCCTTTCAGTTATTTTGAGTATGCATCTGTTGATTCAAGGCTACTACAGTAGCATGTAGCCCAGAACTTGGTCTTCAGATACCCACATGAGAGCTCATGTTTATACAATAGTTGTGTTGATGTTCCCTGCCAGGAACAGTGTGGAAATTATTATCAACCTGTGCATCTTCACCTAGTATCATCCTGTTTCTCTGATGATGGTCTTTTTAATAAAAGTGAGGTGGCCTCCCATTTGGATTTTCGTATTACTCTAGTGATTAGTGATGTTGAACATTGTTTCATTGACAACTGTTATTTGCATATCAGTCTCAATAAGTATGTCCAGGTTCTTTGGCATTGTTTAATTGGGTTCTTTTCTGTGTTTCTCTTTATTGTCTTATTTTATACTATAATTAGGATGTTGCACACTTATTAGATATATGAATTCCATTTTGACTAGTTTCTCGCATTCTTCTTACTCTGTCTCCTTTCTTATGCAAAAATATTTTTAGCTTGATACATGCTCGTATGTTTATTTTTGCTATAACTGCCTATTCTACTTGCCTCATATTCCTAGAATTGTCTTTGTGAGCAGTGTTGTAGATATTTTGTACCATATTTCTTTCTCGTTTTATAGTCTGAGTTTTTACATTGATATCTTCCACCTATTATTTGCTGATTTTGTATATAATATGAGGCAAGAGGCTGAAACTGAAACCTAGGAGTGGCTGAGTTAAAGGCTCCATTGAACTTTGACTCATGATATATATGTGATTACAGCAAGGGTATTGACTGCTTAACTATTAGATTCTAATGCTAGACTTGAGGTAGGTGAGTTATTCTGTATCTACGTTATAAAGCCTATTGTTGAGTTCAAGGCTTCTTGAAGTCTTTGTACCTTCAAAAAGATCTGCCTTTACGTTGATCTTTCTGAGACTGGAAACTTGAAACTCCTAAACTTAGGTGTAGGTTTAGATTTTTCTAAACCTGCTTTAATAAGTGTTCTTAAAAGCTTCAATCTCTTTTCTAGCCCATCACCCACCAGAGGTAGTAGAAAAGAAAGGAAATGTGGGTGGTGGACCTGTTTAGAAATAGTTCTTTGGGGCTTTTCCATTCTTCTTTGTCAGGAGTCCATTACACTTGGCAATCACCATTCAGAGCAGTTTGATCCAGAATAAACTGTGATCAATTGGCCTGAGTCAGCCAGTGAGAAGCACAAGAAACTACTGGAATATCACAAAGTCTTTGGTGTCTTACTCTGTACAAAGTCACAATAAGCGAAGATTAGCAACACAATGCAAGATGAACCAATTACAAGAGTATTGGCAGACAAGACTAGCTAGGCACATCAAGTCAAACCAATGCCAGAGCTTCCTCCTACTGTCTGTGGGGTTGTATTTATGTTCTTTTTAAACACCATGTGTCCTCTCACATATCAGGTCCAGTGAAACATTCTCTCACCTGTATTTGCTAGAGCAAAACATTCTTTCCTACGTCTGCTTCAGGAAAACATCCTTTCACCTTTCAGCTCCAGCAAAGCTTCATATGACATGATTGAGTTTCCAAAGAAACCAGAAATTTCCACTTCACTTAGGCCTCAAGAATCGACATCTAAACACTTCTAAGGAAACTTACCTTTCTTTGGCTAAGGAAGTGGTGATGGCCATTTTTAGGTGAAGTCCTTGCTTGATCTAGGTTTTCTTAGGAACTCCATAGCCCCTCCATATTTCAGTATACATAGAGCCTTGACTTCTAACCGGTGCATCGAGACGAATCACACAGTGTTATTTATGAAGATGTGTACTGTCTTCCAAAACACTCCTGATTCATAGAAGCTAATTTTGATATAATGTTGTCAGAATGAACTTTAGGGTTGTAAGAAATCTTCCCTGCAAATTTGGATCAGGTTGGATTTAATAATGAAGTCTTAGTTAGTGAATATTTTTACCTTTAATATTGTATCTTAGTGATGTAGAAAGGACTCAAATTCTTTGTGTAGTTATTAGGATAGACATCCAAAGCCCAACGTTTTCACTATTTAATAAGTAGTCACTGTTTTAAAAGGATCTGTTGTCCCCTTCACATTAGCACACAGAATTACTCTTACTCTCTGCTCAATGTCTCTGGAAGCCTGTTATGTATAAAGTCTTTTCATATTTATGTGAGAAACAAGTTAGTGGATTAAAGGTATGAAGCTATCATTATTTCTGAAGACTGTTGCCATAGTCATTTTGTTGCTCCCAACTTGGGGTGGGAATAGTGGCCACTGGATTCAGGAACACAAATACAATGACTATAATTGGAACCAAATGGGGCAGGTACCTTGTGGCTGCCTGGAAACTACAAATATGAAGGAGGTGGCAGGGTGGTTGTGAGGGTTTGGTTGGAACAAGCCCCAACTGCACAAACTAATTTAGGAAGAAGTGGCTCCATGCCTCTGCTCTGTCTTCTTGCCACTTGAGATGAATTGGAGTATAGTGGTCCTCATTAGTACATTTCTTGAAAAAATGAAATTGAATCATATTTGCTTATTCATGGCCATATTTCTATTTGACTAGACAGGGATTTTATACTGGTCTGTTCTTCACTGCAGGAGCCTTTAAACAACCCACATTTTCTTAACTCAGTACAGATCAATAGACAGTTCAATTTAGCATGAAGAAATTACATTTCAGCATGTTTTCCTTTATTACAGCAATGGTTTCATTTTTCTTCTTGCAAGTTCTGATGTATCAACAGTGTTTGCGACAACACTTGCCTTTTCCTTCATAACAGGTGCCAACTACATTATTAAAGCCTGGGCAGCTCTTGAGGTGACAGGTGTCTTTATTCTCAATACATGCTATTGTGTCAAGAATAGCAACTGCAAGAAAAGGAGAGAGAAAAACCTTCAAACTCTTGGCTGTAGCTACAGTGATTTTAGACTGTTCGAGGAAGGCACTAGAGTTCTACATAAAATGCATTTTTAAAAATCATATAAAGAAAAATTTCCACAATTGAATTTTAGGATTTCTAATAAAAATCATATCTATTTTTTCTGAACTCACTAACAAGAGAGATTACACATTGCCATATAACTGTGGTTACTACAATAGAAAGGGCAAATAGAGAATACTTTTTTCTATTTATTTTGAAACAGAGTCTCATTCTGTAGACCTTATTGGCTTGGAATTCATTATTTAGGTCAGGCTGGCTCTGAATCACAGAAATGCTCTTTCCTCATCCTCTTAGATGCTGGGAGTAAAGGATGAACCACCATCTCTGGCTGTAGAACATTCTCACTACAACAAACTCTTCAGTGAGACAGTGGTGCTATGGTGGTGAGAGGAAATGGAGAGACACTCTGTTTTCCCCACCCCAAACTTTCTCAGAGCAGCACCACAGCCTAAGCCCCTCACTTGCTCACACTAAACCCATCTTCCTGAGTTCTGTCTCAGCCTTTCTCTACATTTTATAGATTCTGACTTCTGTTGTGTATGGTTGTTGAAAGAACAATGCTCTAAGTCTAACCTTGGCCTCTATAATGATCATTCCCAATCAGACCCTCCAGGGGTGACCACCTCCAGGTTTTGTTTCCTTTTGTGGAGTTGTTGGATGCCAGCATGACTCCAAGAGGGTGCTTCATGTATTGTATGTTCCCTGGCGAAATATTTGCAGCTGATTTTCTAGTATTAGGAAGATTAATAGAAATCAAGTTTTGAAAGAACATTGCTGTGTTTTTTTCTTAATGACATCATTAATCTAAGTTCTGATACACATACACACACATAATGTTTCTTCTCTTTGTTGATAATTTTTAATATTTCTTTTACATTATCAGATTGACAGGATCTAGAGTCACTTGAGAGAAGGGCCTCTTTTATGCCTGTGGGAGATTGTCTTGATTGTGTTAATCTATGTGGGATAACCCATTTACCTGTGGATAGGACTATTTCCTGGGCAGGCATTATGAATCATATAAAATGGAGAAACAGAGCAAGCATGTACTAATTCATTGCTCTCTGATTTTGGACTGTGGCTTATTGTAGTTTCTTTTCCAGTGGCTATGACAAAAGGTTCTGACCAAAACAACTTAGGAGAGAAAGGGCTTAGTTCATAATTGAAAGTTTCAGTCCATCACTACAAGAAGATCAAGGTGGCAGAAACTTGAATTATTTAGTAGTCATGACCACAACCAAAAGGATACATGCAGATATAGACAGATGGACAGACAGACCGAGAGACAAAGACCGACAGAAGCAGAGACAGACAAATACAGACAGGTAGACAAACAGATATAGAAGGACAGAGATATAAATGGAGACAGACAGAGTAAGACGAACAGTGATAGAGTCATAGAGGACGGGGGACTTGCATGCCAGTGCGTACTTAGCTCTCATTCTGCACTCACAATCCAGGCCCTAAACCAGGAAATGGTGATATTCTTAATGGGCATGTCTTCTTTTCTCAGTTAATGCGATAAAGACAATCACCTGTAGATAACCTAGACAATCCCTAATTGATATTCTCTTCCCAAGTCATTCTAGATTGTGTCAAGTAGACAACAGTATCCATCAGGTGGATACAGTGTGACCAGGTACTTCAGCTCCAGTTGTCCTGGCTTCCCTGCCACAGTGTATCATATGCTGAGCTAGGAGATAAAATAAAGACTTTCTCCTTTGTTTTTTCCCCAGAATATTATATAACTCAGAAAAAGAAACCAAGTCAATTGCTAAGCAGAAGAGAATTGATAGAATAGGACTGTTTTAGAGCCAAGGAGAGTCTCAGAATCCAGTTCATTCCATGTCTCCCTGATCTAACAGATGACAAATGTGTCCATTGTCTTCACAGAGCAGAAAACCCACAATGACAGAGTCCGGACAAGGATGGATTCTCCCAGTCCTGTTTTAATTCTCATTCTATCTAAGAACATTCCTGGCTGAGCACTGCATCCTGCTGCTTTTCCTTTTCTGAATTGTGTTAATAACAAGAAAGATATAGCTATGGGCGTTGTGTGGAGTAATTCAGTTACATTCTGTACTTCAAAACTTATGCAGTGATGTTGGTTATGTCAGCCTGTCTGGGCTGCAGCATCTCAGATTTATCAAGGAAGGGACTGGATTGATCTCAGCCATTTCTTACATTCTTATTCTGATCTTTTTACCTTGGTGGATAACTAGCCATTTTTTTCTGTCTTTTGTTCTCCAAGAATTATTTTCTTTTTCTTTATTTGCAGAAAAATAAAATGAGTACCTCAGAGACTGAATAAGAGACTGAATGCTTCTCAATTAGCCCATGAAAGAAAAGCCACATTTTGCTGAGTTTAAAATTTAGTTTTCTGAAAAAAAAAATTGCTGGAAAATGTGTTGGTTTCTTGGAAAGTTTATGATTGGTCACTGGACATCAGATGTCTTTTTGTAGACTTTAATCCAAAAATTTTTAGCCCAAGGGATAGATCTGCCTTACTGTTATGAAACTTAGGGTAAATATTGATATTGCATTCAGAGGCACTCAAAGTGCCATGTCTCTCCTTCTTCTAATTCTATTTTTCTTCCATTCCCAACCAGGTGACTCAAATTTGTGTGTAGAAGATGGGCCATTGATATTAGTCAACTGGAGATGAAACAAGAAATTCTTGTTAAGGCGTCACAACATCTGTGCCTCCCCTTGTCCTTCTAACCAGCTGCCCTGGCCTGACCAATGGAAGGTTGGAGTGCTATAGTCTTGCACAGCTGGCATACAGTCTCCAGATGGACTCTGAATGCAACTGTGGGAGATTCTTGGTGGATATTTCAGAGGTCAGTGTTCGGAGCCAGCCTGATCCAAAGCTTTTTCACAGACCCTGATAAAAGGGAAAGCTGTGTTCTGGACCAAAGCAAAATCAGCTGGAGGGTTAGGGCTTCAAAGCTTTGATCAGTCCCAAGGGCACTGTGTGCTGAGTCTGTGACACATTTGAGATAGTCGGCGTTCCCTTTGTGCCACAATGTTTGGTTACCTTCCTGCTAACTTTGTTCCATTTCATGATAGCTTTCTGCCGACTCTCCCTCCTGCAAACCATTCATAAATGCTATACTTCTTAATAAAGTTGCTTGGCATAAGGCATCAGCTCATGCAAAACCAATTGACCTGAAATTTTCTTTCTTCTTTGTTTGTTCCTCTCCAGTCCTCCACTGTCAGAAACCTGTAACTGAAGGACAGCCTGACCAGGTCATGGGGAACTTGCATGTTGAGACCGATAGTGGATAGGGAAGGTGGGAGTTCAAGCCACAGACTCCTGTGTCCTGGAATCTTCATCTTTGACTCATTTTCAAGGGAGAAAATGGACCTAGTCTTAATGATATGCTTGTTTAGCCTTTAGGGAAAGGAAGAAAGAGTTTGCAGATCTAAAAATGCCTCTGCTACAGCCATGTTGTACAGTTAATGAGAGAGGCAAAAATTTTGCTAGAGAGAATGCCAAGTGGATCAGCTTTTCAATTCTTGCTCACCCTTCATTGGCCTGTGATTTCCCCCCCCAAATACATCAAATTTTGGATATTCCATTTTCCATTTTGTTCCTGCAGTATTTGAAAACCTGTAGGTTTCTTCTAACTTTATGTGTGTGGCCTTTTGATTCCACACCAAGCAATTCTTGAGGGTTTTTGTTTTGTTTTGTTTTGTTTTGGATTTCATGATCCTCTCTGTACCCTCCTTTCAGCATTGTGCCAAACCCAAACCTTAAGAGTTCCCACAGAGCCACATCACAACTCATGGCTACTGGGCCTTGACCTACTGAACAATGGTCATGCGATTGTGACTCCTTTTTATTCGCAAGGACACTGAGGAATAAATTACAATGAGAGCCCTTATACATCATTTTAAGTTAGTGCTTCCTACGCTCGGCCTTTCAAGACATGCATCATCGCTCTCCAAGTTACCTAATCTAAGACATCAAGTTCATATTCCCCACTAGTCAAGTTTATTTCGGTCACGTGTTAAATAGGCCTGTGAAAGGTCGTTAAGGAGTGGGTGCCTGTCTCCTGATAGACACCTGGCCTCTTGGTGAGCTATGCCATCCTGGGGGTAAGAAATAATGGTTTTTACAAAGAATATCTTCTAGATGACTATGAGAAGAAAGAGGTCAAAGATCTTGGAAATCTCTTTTACTAGCTCTTCATTCTGGCCAGGTTCATTTCCTGATACCTAGGACAAAGGCTGAAGCCACTGTTGCCAGTTGACTACAGGCTTTTGAGCCTTGGAATTATATTCTGCTGTTCACTCCTCAGATCCCAAACTCACTTTTCACCTGTTCTATAACCCAGTGTATCCAGCTCTGGTCAGAGGTTCAGCAGGTCTTAGTACTTACCTGGGTTGTTCTGGAAGTTGGATAGAGAGAGGATCAGCAGCAGAAAGCAGGAGAACTTCATGATTGCAACACACCGAGCTGATTAAAGACAAGGCCAGAGCTAGAAAGCTTAGCTCAAAGATGAACCCAGAGCACAGGGTGCATCTGTAACAACAGAGAGGCAGGATTATGTATCCTCAAAGTTGACCATTAAGAGAGAGGTGGCAATCTCTCCACCAATAGCTGAGTTCTACAGTGTTTATCCAGGTGGCTCAAATCCTGAGGGCATTCTTTCTCTATTGCCTGTGCCTACATTTTGCTCCCATCTCAGAGATGTTAATTACCTCTTGTCTAAACAGGACTCATACATGTTCCATAGGAAACACACAATTCCTTTAAAATAGTTATTGCCAAGGTTTGTAAAGTTATACTAATTACACATTGGTAGGTGTAACTCATAGTTTGTTCCCAGGGCAGGACATGGATAGGAGGCAGAGGGAGATGTCTTTCCCAGACTTTCATGTTATTATGATACAAATATCACCACTTAGGAAATATTGTGGATCAAGTGATCATAGGTGTGTGGGTTCATTTCTGGATCTTCAATTCTATTCCATTGATCTACCTGCCTGTCACTGTACCAATACCATGCAGTTTTTAATCACAATTGTAAAGGTCAGGGATGGTGATTCCGTCAGAAGTTCTTTTATTGTTGAGAATAGTTTTTGATACCCTGGGTTTTTTTGTTATTCCAGATGAGTTTGCAAATTGCTCTTTCTAACTCTGTGAAGAATTGAGTTGGAATTTTGATGGGGATTGCATTGATTCTGTAGATTGCTTTCAGTAAGATAGCCATTTTTACTATATTAATCCTGCCAATCCATGAGCATGGGGGAGCTTTCCATCTTCTGAGATCTTCTTGGATTTCTTTATTCAGAGACTTTAAGTTCTTGTCATACAGATCTTTTACTTACTTGGTTAGAGTCACACCAAGGTATTTTATATTATTTGTGACTATTGTGAAGGGTGTTGTTTTCCTAATTTCTTTCTCAGCCTGTTTATCCTTTGAGTAGAGGAAGGCCACTGATTTGTTTGAGTTAAATTTATATCCAGCCACTTTACTAAAGTTTTTTTTTTTTTTTTAAATCAGGTTTAAGGAGTTCTCTGGTGGAATTTTTGGGATCACTTAAGTATACTATCATGTCATCAGCAAGTAGTGATAGTTTGAGTTCTTCCTTTCCAAGTTGTATTCCTCTGATCTCCTTTTGTTGTCTAATTGCACTAGCTACAACTTCAAGTACTCTATTGAATCGATAGGGAAAGAGTGAGCAGCCTTGTCTAGTCCCTGATTTTAGTGAAATTCCTTCAAGTTTCTCTCCATTTAGTTTGATGTTGGCTACTGGTTTGCTCTATATTGATTTTACTATGTTTATGTATGGGCCTTGAATTCCTGCTCTTTCCAAGACTTTTATCATGAAGGGGTGTGGATCTTTTCAAATGCTTTTTCAGTATCTAAAGAAATGATCCAGTTATACCACTCCTGGGCATATATCCAGAAGATACTCCAATAGGTAATAAGGACACATGCTCCATTAGTTCATAGAAGCCTTATTTATAATAGCCAGAAGCTGGAAAAAATTCAGATATCCCTCAACAGAGGAATGGATACAGAAAACGTGGTTCATTTACACAATGGAGTACTACTTAGCTATTAAAAACAATGAATTCATGAAATTCTTAGGCAAATGGATAGAACTAGAAAATATCATCCTGAGTGAGGTAACCCAATCACAAAAGAACACATATGGTATGCACTCACTGATAAGTATATATTAGACCAGAACCTCAGAATACCCAAGATACAATTCATAGACCACAAGAAGCTCAGGAAGAACGAAGACCAAAGTGTGGATACTTCGGTCCTTCTTAGAAGGAGGAACAAAATATCCAAGGGAGGAACTACAGAGGCAAAGTGTGGAGCAGAGACTGAAGGAAAGGCCATCCAGAGACTGCCCCACCTAGGGGATCCATCCCATATACAGAAAGGCATCCCATATTGTGGATGCTAACAAGTGCTTGCTGACAGGAGTCTGATATAGCTGTCTCCTGAGAGGCTCTGCCAGTGCCTGACAATTATAGAAGTGGATGCTCTTAGTCAACCATTGGACTGAGCAGAAGGTCCCCAGTGGAGGAGCTAGAGAAAAGACCCAAGGAGCTAAAGGGGTTTGCAGCCCCATAGGTGGAACCACAATATGGACCAACAAATACCCCCAGAGCTCCCAGGAACTAAACCACCAACCAAAGAGTACACATGGAGGGACACATGTCTCCAGCTGCGTATGTAGCAGAGGATGGCCTAGTCAGTCATCAATGGGAGGAGAGGCCCTTGGTCCTGTGAAGGCTGGATGCCCCAGTGTAGGGGAATTCCAGGACAGGGAAGCAGGAGTGGGTGGGTTGCTGAGCAGTGGGAGGGGGGACATGATAGGTGGTTTTTGGAGGGGAAAACAGGAAAGGGGATAACCTTTGAAATGTCAATAAGGAAAATAGCTAATAAAAAAAAGAAATATTGTGGATACATCACAAACTTTTAGAGGAAAGTAGTCATGAAATTGCTCCTGTCTATCAAGAATTTGCTATAAACGTACCATTCTAAACCCTGGTCAGAGGCAACTAAAAGGAGGCTGGAAAGAAGGATCCTGGTTCCAGTCTTTTTGTCAGCCCCTGTCAGTCTGGTTTCACGGACACACAGCTGTCCATGCTTTTCAGCCTCTGTGGACAGCACTAGGCAGTTATCACAGACATTTAAATAACTAGAAAAATGCTAATATCAAATATTGAAATATTTAATTTTTTATTTTTTTAATTTTTGATAGGGTACTTTTTTTACAAGCTCAGGTGTTCGGCTGTTGATATTGTCCAATGTTACCTATTATTGTAGATGACTCTAGGTTTTTTAATACTCTTTGCCCCTGAATAGAAATGTTCTCTGTGCTACAAATGCATGGATCTGCACATTGTTGATCCCAACATAACCACACTCTGATTTTGGCTCTTTTCTGACTTTTGTTTTTAAATGATTTTATTAGATATTTTCTTCATTTACATTTCAAATGCTATCCAGAATGTCCCCTATACCCCCCCCCCCTGCCCTGCTCCTCTACCCACTCACTCCTACTTCTTGGCCCTGGCGTTCCCCTGTATGGGGCATATAAAGTTTGCAAGACCAAGGGGTCTCTCTTCCCAATGATGGCTGACTAGGCCATCTTCTGCTACATATGCAGCTAGAGACACGAGCTCTGGAGGTACTGGTTAGTTCATATTGTTGTTCCACCTATAGGTTGCAGACCCCTTCAGCTCCTTGGGTACTTTCTCTAGCTCCTCCACTGGGGGCCTTATGTTCCATCCAATAGCTGACTGTGGGCTCTCTTTTCTGTCTTGTAGGGTAAAATATCTCACCCTTCTTTTACTTTTAGGTTGTTTGAAACACTAGGTCCTTTTTCTTAAGACTAGTACTGTGTCTTGGACTGCTTCTCCTGGTCTCTTCCACTCCTGCTATCTGTAGATTAGCAGTAAGATCTGGAAGAGCAACTAGTTTCAATGTCATCTGTGGACAAAAGTGTTTCCTAACGTGTCTTAATTAGGGTTTTACTGCTATGAAAAGATACCCATGACCAAGGCAACTCTTATGAAGAACAACATTTAATTGGGGCTGGCTTATAAGCTTAGAGGTTCAGTCCATTATCATCAAGGCAGGAGCATGGCAGTATCCAGGCAGGCATGGGGCTGGAGGAGCTGAGAGTTCCACCTCTTGTCCTGAAGGCAGCTAGGAGAAGAGTGGCTTCCTGGCAGCTAGGATGAAGGTCTTAAAGTCCATGCCCACAGTGATACAGCTACTTCAGCAGGGCCACACCTCCTAATAGTGCCACTCCCTGGGCCAAGCATATACAAACCATCACATACCATGTCCTTATTTGTCTATCACACTGTAGTACCTGTGTTTCTCAGGCTGAAGCTGATCCTCTGGTATGGTTTGTTTTAGCCTAGTCTTTTATTCTTCCATTCTGGGATGAACTTTTTACAGACTGGCCTTAGAAAAATCCAATAGTTTATACTGCTGATTAGATTCAGAGTTATAAAATGGTTCTGCCTCTTTATCTCTTCTAGGTCTACTTACTATGAAAAAAGTTTTATTATAGATGGAATGCAGATAATGCTAATAAGCTATAGTGAGTGACCCAAACTACCAAATACCAAATAACTGTATTCATCGCAGTATACTTTCCTTTTGAAAATATCATATCAATGTGATAAGAGAATATTCACGACATTTCCAAGAATGGAGTATATAGGTCAAAATACTTATTAGTTTTATTATCTTTGAAAGCTGTCTTCATCTTACATTTATATGATGAATCCATTACTGACATGTTATGTTTCTTTTCTTGTAGCTATGTCCATCCAAGGGCACATGGGAGTATTTTCACTAATAGTTTACGAGACACAGTCCATCGTGACATTGAAGGTGTGGAAGAAGGATCATGTAGTCACATTGAATCCACAGTCAAGAAATAGAGAACGAACCAGGTGCCATGGACCGGCCTCAGTTGGCCCCCCTCAATCCGTGGGAGGAATCAGGGTTCCAGACAGATGGACAAAGAGTTGGCGAGAAATGACAAACAAATATGGCCACAAGGGAGTGTGTTGTATCTGAATGTAATGTTAAATCGAGCATCAAACATTTTATACAGAAGAAAATAGGGAAGTTAGGTGATACATTGGCAAGATACAATGAGGTTTCCAGATGCTTAATGACTCTAACACAAAACAGAGGAATGCAAACACAAAGACTGGCAGGAACTGGGCAATAAAACAACTGAGACAAAGTCAGCTCTATCTAAGTTCAGCCATATTCTTAGAAGCCAGGTGTGAGGTCTTTACATTCTTGGGACAAGGGCTTTCACGCCCAAGTCATGGTTCTAATTAGGGAGTTCTGCTCTAGCTAACCTTCTCAAAAATAATGCAATACTCTAAAACCACAGCCTGATCTACTTCCTAAACCATTGCAAATTCCTGTATATGGGAGTGACTTGGCTTTTATTCTAAGTGATAGTGTGGGAGGGGGCTTTCTACTAATAAGTAATGTAGTCTTTCATACATAACTATAATAAGAATTCTAAACTTACTTTGCTAAGCTTACCCTGAGATTTATAACTCTATGTAGTAGATTAGTAATGCCTGATTTCTTTCACTATCTCTCTTACAATACTAGAGGAAATTCTGAATGTCACGGAATAGACAACATTCTTACTGAATTCCAAGCCCAGAGATCAGCTCAAGGACTACCTAGGGCATTGGTGAAGGCCAGGAAGCAAAGTTCAATTTTGCTTAGATATTTGCTAAGTCGTTTCTTGGAGGCACCTATAATAAAAGAATACTGAGGTAAAGCATGCAAGGGCATTGGAGCATTCATTATACAGGATGCTAAGTTTCCATGAACTTTTTGCCTCAGGACTGCGTCCAGGTTTTTAGTCCTATCATGCGTGTCACTACTGGAGTGGATGTAGCAACCAGGGATTGTTGCATGAGGATTAGGTTCTGGGTTTGTATCTTAACACCTACTTAAGAGCTATCTTACTTGCCTTGCTTGTGACCCCACTGCTAGGAGGGGTGGGACTGTATGACAATAATAGGATCACTGGGACTTGCTGTCTAGCAGCTTCACCCAAATAAACAAAAAACAAAAAAGCAAACAATGAACTCTCGGCTTAGTGAGAGATTCTACCAGAAAAGTAGACTACAATAGAGCAGGACAGCTAATATCTTCTGTGGGCTCTGTGACCTAATACAGGTGGTCAAGCATGCAACACAAACACATTTATACACTGCAAACCAACACACACACACACACACACACACACACACACACACACAAGAAGGTGTTATTTCTATCAGATTTGAAGGCCTACTTCTGGCACCATCTCTTCTCTAGTGAGCTTCTCCTTCCTAACTAACTGCTGGCTTCATAGGCTACTGGATATATAACATAATACAAAATCTACACATTCCAGCTTCAAACCTCTTTATACTGTTAAATAATGCATGTACTATTCAAAAGTCCAATGTTCATGTTTCTGTTGAGGCTCAAAGCAGTCTTTAAAGTATGAGTCCATGTAACAGAATAAAAATGAATGACATCATGACAAAGTTCAATGGTAGTGGATAGATGCCAACAAGAGCCTGATGACAGGAGTCTGATACAGCTGTCTCCTGAGGGTCTTTGTCAGTGTGTGACAAATATGGATGCTCATAATCATCCATAGGACGGAGCACAAGGTCCCCAATGAAGGAGCTAGAGAAAGTACCCAGGGAACTGAAGGGGTCTGAAGCCCTATAGGATAAACATCAATATGAACTAATTAGTACCCCCAGAGCTCCTTTGAACTAAACTACCAATCAAAGAAAACACATGGTGGGACTCATGGCTGTAGCTGTATATGTAGATGAGGATAGCCTAGTCGGTCATCAATGGGAGGAGAGGCCCTGGGTCCTGTGAACGTTCTATGCCCCAGTATAGGGGAATGCCAGGACTGGGAATGGGAGTGGATGGGCTGGGGAGCAGGGGGGGGTTAAGGGATAGGGGAATTTTGGTGGGGAACCTAGGAAAGGGGTTAACATTTGAAATGTAAAGAAAATATCTAATAAAAAAGTTGAAAAAAAAAAAGAATTGACAAATGGGACCTCATGAAATTTCAAAGTTTCTGTAAGGCAAAGGACACTGTCAATAGGAAAAACTTGCAACCAACAGATTGGGAAAAGGTCTTTACCAATGCTATATCCAATAGAGGGCTAATATCCAATATATACAAAGAATTCAAGAAGTTAGACCCCAGAGAACCAAGTAACCCTAGTAAAAATGGGGTACAGAGCTAAACAAAAATTCTCAACTGAGGGATACCGAATGACCGAGAAGCACCTAAAGATATGTCCAACATCCTTAGTCATCAGGGTAATGCAAATCAAAAAATCCCTGAGATTCCACCTTACACCAGTAAGAATGGCTAAGATCAAAAGCTTAGTTGATAGCAGATGCTGGTGAGGATGTGGAGAAAGAGGAACAATCCTCCAGTGTTGGTAGGATTGCAAGCTGGTACAACCACTCTGGAAATCAGTTTGGCAGTATCTCAGAAAATTTGATATAGTACTACCTGAGGACCCAGCTATACCACTCCTGGGCATATATCCAGAAGATGCTCCAACATGTAATAAGGACACATGCTTCACTATGTTCACAGCAGCCTCATTTATAATAGCCAGTTGCTGGAAAGAACCCAGATGTCCCTCAGCAGAGGAATGGAACAGAAATTGTAGTACATTTACACAATGGAGTACTACTCAGCTGTTATAAACAATGAATTCATGAAATTCTTAGGCAAATGGATGGAACTAGAAAGTATCATCCTGAGTGAGGTAACCCACTCACAAAAGAACACACATGGTAAGCACTCACTGGTAGGTGGATATTAACCAAAAAGCTTGGAATACCCAAGATACAATTCTCAGACCACACATAACTCAAGAAGAAGGAAGACCAAAGTATGGATACTTTGGTCCTTCTTAGAAGGGGGATCAAAATACCCATGGGAAGAGATACAAAGTATGGAGCAGAGATGGAAGGAAAGGCCATCTAGAGACGGTCTCACCTGGGATCCATCCCATATATAGTTACCAAACTCAAATACTATTGTGGATACCAACAAGTGCTTGCTTACAAGAGCCTGGCATAGCTGTCTCCTAAGAGGCTCTGCCAGTGCCTGACAAATATAGAGGTGGATGCTCAAGTCATCCATTGGACTCAGCACAGGGTTCACAATAGAGGAGGCAGAGAAAGACCCACAGAGCTGAAGGGACTTGCAGCCCCATAGGAGGAACAACAATATGAATCAACCAGTACCCCTAGAGCTCCCAGGGGCTAAACCACCAACCAAAGAGTACATATGGAGGGACCCATGGCTCCAGTCACATATGTAGCAGAGGATGGCCTTGTGGGACATCAATGAGAGCAGAGGCCCTTGGTCCTGTGAAGGCTAGATGCCCCAGTGTAGGGGAATGCCAGGACAGGGAAGCAGGAGTGAGTGGGTTAGTGAGATGGGATGGGGGGGAGGTTTCAGAGGGGAAACTAGGAAAGGGGATAGCATTTGAAATGTAAATGAAGAGAACATCCAATATAAATAAATAAATAAATAAATAAATAAATAAATAAATAAAATGATATATAGTGTTTAAGTTTGGATTTGTCATGGAATATTTTAGGCTCTTCATCTATGATTAATTAGAGATTTCCTGGGTATAGTAACTTGGGCTGGCATTTGTGTTTTCTTAGGGTTTGGATTACTTCTGTTCAGGATCATCGGGTTTTTAGTGTCTCCATTTATAAATCTGGTGTATTCTGATCAATCTGACTTTATATGTTACTTATCCTTTGTACCTTACAGCCTTTAGTATTCTTTCTTTTTTTCTGGGCATTTAGTGTCTTGATTATTATGACACAGGAGGAGTTTCTTTTCTGCTCTAATATATTTGGAGTCCTGTAGGGTTATAGTACTTGCATGGCCATGTCTTTCTTTAGGTTGGGGAAATTTTCTTCTATGATTTTGGTGAAGAAGTTTTCTGGCCCTTTGAACTGGGAATCTTTACTCCCTTCTATTCCTATCATTCTTAGGTTTGGTCTTTTCACTGTGTCCTAGATTTCTTGGATATTTTGGGTTAGGAGTTTTTAATGCCTTGTATATTCTTTGACAGTGTGTCTATATCTTCTATGATATCTTCTATGCCTGAGATTCTCTCTTCTACCCTTTGTATTCTGTTGGTGATGCTTGTATCTGTAGCCCCTGTCCTCTTTCTTAGGTTTTCCATTTTTAGGGTTGCCTCTGTTTGTGATTTCTTTATTG
Organism: Mus pahari; assembly: GCF_900095145.1. Taxonomy (NCBI): domain Eukaryota; kingdom Metazoa; phylum Chordata; class Mammalia; order Rodentia; family Muridae; genus Mus; species Mus pahari. The sequence continues at coordinate 37,069,007 of NC_034608.1, forward strand.
TTTCTATTTCCCTTTTTAGGTCTTGGACCACTTTGTTCAGTTGCTTTACCTGTTTGATTATGTTTGCCTGTATTTCTTTGGGATTTTTTTTGTTTGCTCTTTAAGGGCTTCTACCCCTTGGTNTTGCAAACTTTATATGCCCCAGCACAGGGGAATGGCAGGGCCAAGAAGTGCATGTGAGTGGGTAGGGGAGCAGGGCGGGCGGAGGGTATAGTGAACTTTCGGGATAGCATTTGAAATGTAAATAAAGAAAATATATAATTAAAAAAAAGAAAAAATAATAAAAAACAAAACAAAATCCAAAAAAAAGCAGTTAATTAAACCTTAGTGTTTAAGTCTGTTTTCCTGTATTTCTTTAAGTGAGTTATTTATGTCTTCCTTTAAGATCTCTTATCTTCATGAGATGGGATTCTAGGTTGGCATCATGCTTTTCAGGTGTGTTGGGGTATCCAGGTTTTTTGTTTTGTTTTTGTTTTTTGTTTTTTTGTGGTGGGAGCTCTGGATTCTGATGATGTGAAAGTATATTGGTTTCTGTTAGTTATGGTCTTGTGCTTACCTCTCGCCATCTGGTTTTCTCTGGAGTTAGCTACCCTGGGTGGTGTCTCTGTCTGAAGCTTGCCCCCTGTGTCCCTGGGTTCCAGCAGGTCTCCTGGGACCTCTGTGGCCCTGTCTTCAGCAGATCTCCTGGGAGTTGTGGTGTTGAGGGAATGGGGCACACTAGCAGATCTGCCCGGGTGTAGGTGCAGAACAGAAGGGAAATGGTGTACTTGCAGAGGGGAGGGGGGTTCCACATCCATTGGGCTCCTCAGGGGTCTCAGCTGCTGTGGTTATTTTGGTGGATGTCTTACCTGCTGTCCTGGATGCATCAGGTCTCCTGGGAGTTCTGCAGTTTTGTGGTGTTGAGAGAGAGGTACAGACAAGGAAATCAGCCTGGGCTCAGGTGGAGACCAGAGGGAAAAGGCCATGTTGACATTTTGAGTAGTTCATCATATTCTTTTTTTTTTTTTTTTATTTCACTAAGTCATTTTAATTCTAACACTTATGTCAACATTTACTTATAATAAACAGCATAAATCACTCCTGTTATAAAAGAATCATTCCTTCATCTAGAATACGAGAGAAATGTAGACATTGGTAAGCAGGAAACAGGACATGTGAATACCTCAGTGTTTGCCTCTGATGGTTTGCAATGACCAAGACATGAGACTATAGCCTCAAGAGCATCTTTGTGCGTATACTGATGTGTGTATGGGCACCTGTACATCTTGTGGACTGAGAGGACATCTTCAGGCACTGGTCCTCACTTCCTACCTTGGGACAGTTTCTTGTTTGCTGCTG
>NC_034608.1:37074532-37075628 GCF_900095145.1 Mus pahari
AGACAGACAGACAGACAGACAGATGTAGCTACACAGTGAAAGCTAAAGAAATAGATAAAGACAGTCAGAGACACAGTCAAAGAGACAGATAGACAGAGAGTGTGAGAAAGAATGCAAGAGAGGGAGAGAGCAAGACAGTGAGAGTGTATAGCAAGAGAGAGTGAGAGCAAGACCAAGAGATAGATAGATAGATAGATAGACAGACAGATAGACAGATAGGTAGATATAGATATAGATAACTTGCATGCCAGTGCGTAGCTCACTTACTGCACTCTTTTACAGTCCAGGCCCTAAAGCAGGAAATGGTGACATTCTTAACGGGCAGGTNTTCTCACCCCAGTTAATGCAACAAGGACAATCACCTATAGATAACCTAGACAATCCCTAATTGATATTCTTTTCCCAAGCCATTCTAGATTGTGTCAAGTAGACAACAGTATCCACCAGGTGAATACAGTGTGACCAGCTACTTCAGCTCCAGTTGCCCTGGCTTCCCTGCCACAGTGTATCATATGCTGAGCTAGGAGATAAAATACTTTCTGCACTTGTTGTTTTTTCTTTTTCAGAGTATTATATCACATCAGAAAAAGAAACCAAAGCAATTGATAAGCAGAAGAGGTTTAATAGAGTACGACTATTTTAGAGCCAAGGATAGACTGAGAACTCAGTTCATTCAATGTCTCCCTGATGTAACAGATGAAAAATGTGTCCATTGTCTCCACAGAGTCAAAAGTCCACAAAGGCAATGCCTGGACCATGATGGAATCTCCTTCCCTTGTTGCGATTTTCATTCTTTCTCCGTACACCTTTGGCTGACCATCTTATTCTGCTAATCTATAGAATGAAACTCTGGGTTTTCCTTTACTGGACTTNAATGGGTTTTGTGTGAAGTAATTCAGTTATATTAGCAATTCAAGATTTTGCTGTGTAGTGATGATGGTTAACTCGATTCCTCATCCCTTGGATTGGCCTCTTGACCTACTGGACATAAGGTATGTGATTGGAGTAGACTATCTATCCAAGAAATAGGCATATGGCTCCTTTTCATTCACAGGGACACTGTGAGGAATAATTTAAAATGAGAGCTCTTGTACTT
>NC_034608.1:37076048-37078185 GCF_900095145.1 Mus pahari
TCTCCTCTCCTCTCCTCTCCTCTCCTCTCCTCTCCTCTCACAGCCAATCTCATGTTTCCTCCTAACACCAGTACCGACTGGCCAACCATGCAGGAGAGATTTTCTGCAGTAAACTCTCTAAATCCTAGAGAACCACTCATCTCTGTGTCCATGGCACTGGCCAATGTCCAAACAGAAAAATATGAGTTCGAATACATGTGTGTGTGTGGTATGAAATCTATTTCCTCTGGTAATGATATCTCACAGAGCAGTAGGAAAGCAGACTATATTTATATACATACACAGTGAAAGAATGTGTGATTTGTGTGGATTATTTAGAATATCAAACTTTGCTTTGTCTATCCATTGATGAAGTGGAGACTTCATCTTTTTGCCTAGTTTCTCTAGAATTATTCTGAAAACATGTCCTAGATAAGTGGCATAAAGTTCTGTACTATTTGGGATGTTTTGATTAACAACTTTTTATTCTTTGTTTATCCAGTTTTCTACAATGAGGATGCAGGATCAGTGTGCAACCCGAGTGGGTTTCAGGTCTCTTTCATTGGGGAGAGTTGTAGTGGGGTGGGCTGTATGTTCTTGGTGATTTTTAGAACATGAGAATAATTAGCAAGTGTTTGTTATTTTTCTCAGATTTCGAACTACAAAGCCTTTCTAGAACTGCTCTTCATTTTCTGTGCCACCATAAAAGAGCCTTCACGGAAACACTTTTATTTTCCGAAACAAGCAATTTTTAGAGTTATAATTCCTTTTATGGTTTTCAAGAATTTATGTGAAAATGGTGAGGTGGTTGTTGTTCCTGAACCTTGAATACAAATTACTTTAACTTAGTAAGACTCTAATTCACACACATGGCATGTGTGATCAATCCTAACACAGAGTATCTGACATGAAAGAGCTGGGTACAGGTGTTTTGTGTATACCTTGTGCATCAGAGTTCTTATTGGACTCTCTAGCATAGCTTTATTCAGGAAAACTATCAAAGAACTAGGGTCATCCACACCAGGGAGCAGGAAGGTAGTGGAGCAGGTTACAAACCAGGAGCTTTAGATTAACACCCAAACCAGGGAGAATCTAGGCAATGGCAAGTGTGTGGGCATGTGGTCATTGGCTAGAGAGTTGAAGAGAGTGAGGAGAGGGTCAATGTCACCTAATGAGTCCAAATATTAAGAAGATGGGAAGGTGAACATCTGGGCAACATTAGATTGGAGAATCTTTTCCTCTAACCTTCAAGTTTCTTAAATGATCTGTGGAACTTTGAGAGGACAAGAAAACTTAGTAAAGTCCAGAAAAATATGTTCTTTTAATCCCTTATATCCTGTTTCTTGTTGTAGAGAGAGTTCAGAAAACTGAACTTTCAAATAGAAACAAACTCTATGCTGCAGATATATCTTTGTATATTATAGCTCTGTACATTGTACATTATTGCCAAGAGATATTCTTTGGTAGATGAGTGGGTAAAGAGAATGTGGTATACATGCATAAACTTTGTGTGTTTGTGTGTGTGTGTGTGTGTGTGTGTGTGTGTTTATGTGTACATAGTGGAACACTAATCAATCATCAAAATATGGAATTTTCAATAACTGAGACGGTACTGGTGGACATTTACTGTGTAATATCCAGCCACACAAATTGCAGGACCACGTGGTCTCACAAATCCAAGATAAAAAGCAATGTAATGGCAGGTGAGAATAGAAGACTTGCTACTGGAGACTGGCAAGTTCAAGGGTTGCTGAGAGGAGGTTGGTCAATGGGTACAGAATTACATTTAGCTTGGAGCAATGAGTTCTGGTGTATTATTACACAATAACATGGTTGTGAATAATAATGGATTATGTATTTCAAAAACACCTACTGCAGTAGAATTTTAATGTTTCACCATAACATTATAAATATCTGAGGTGACAGATATACTAAGTCCCCAATTTAATCATTTCACAGTATGTACATACATGCATGAACCCTTACCGTTATGCACCTAGAATTATCGCCACTAGAATAGGTCAGGTTAAAAAGAATGAAATCTTTCTCTAGCTCCTCCACTGGGGGCCCTGTGTTCCATCCAATAGCTGACTGTGAGCATCCACTTCTGTGTTTGCCAGGCACTGGCATAGCCTCACAAGAGGCTGCTATATCAGGG
>NC_034608.1:37078770-37086676 GCF_900095145.1 Mus pahari
CAGTACCCCCAGAGCTTGTGTCTCTAGCTGCATGTGTAGCAGAAGATGGCCTAGTCGACCATCATTGGGAAGAGAGGCCCCTTGGTCTTGCAACTTTATATGACCCAGCACAGGGGAATGCCAGGGCTAAGAAGTGGGAGTGGGTGTGTAGGGGAGCAGGGGCAGGGGCGAGGGTATAGGGAATTTTTGGGATAGCATTTGAAATGTAAATAAAGAAAATATCTAATAAAATAAAATAATAAGTAAAGAAAATGAAATCTTGCATTTTACAAGAAAATTTCATCCTAAATTGCAAAATGGGGAAGGAAGAATACATGAGCTTATTGCATCCAGGGTGGAGAATTTGCAACAGGGAGAGGTGTTGGCATAAACTCTGGAGATAATGATAGGTGAACCTTTTAGCTGTGTAAGGTGGTGGAGAGGCCTTGGAGAACACTAGTAGGTTTTTCAATGTGATTTTTGTCATGTGTTTGCTGATTGGCACTTACCAGAATTATGCTAACTGTTTCTGGAAAGAGAGAACCTATACCCTTAGATTAATACATTTCAGAATGATGACCCACATCAATTTTGCCCAGGTTCCAAATGACTAATTTAAAGACAGAAATGTCTTGAGGGAAATTGGTAACTGCCTACTATGTTTGTGATGTACTAATCAGTATTACAAAATATTTGAGGCTAGAATTGTTATACTGGCTAGAGTTAGCCTTTCTCTAATAGCTCAATCAGTAGAGCTGGTATCTGTCAATGTTGCTGTAACAACTACCAAGTAAGATGATTCTAGCATCCTTTCTTCCTCAAATCTGATTGGGGTAATCAATTCTCCCAGCTTGGTTCCATCCCTATGTCTGCTTGGTACCCACTCCTTCTGTGCTACTAGAAGCTGCAATCTATAAGGTCCTCACCACTACTGCTGTCCTTTGATTAGGACATAGTTTTCCGTTAAAGAGGTGGGGCGATTTAGAGCCTGACTTTTAGCATGCTGTAGTATGTCTTGAGACTAAGGCTGCAACAAGAATGGTCTACTGACTCTTTATTTATCTTGGATATCTCTTCCAAGCTGAATTAAGTCTTCCAATGCTATAAAGTACTTAACTGGGTTGTACCTTGCAGAGCACACTGGAGTCATGAGACATGTGCAATTTTGGTATATGAAGAAATTTTCTGTATAGAAAATATATTTTTCTCAACATTTTGTTTGATGTTGGCCTCTGGTTTGGGGCATCTTGAATTTATTATGCTTAGGTATGGGCCTTGAAACCCTGATCTTTCCAAGACTGTTAAAATGAAGGGAAGGTGAATTTTGTCAAATGCTTTCTCAGCACCTAATGAGATGATTATGTGTTTTTTCTTTGAGTTTGTTAATGTAGTGGATTATGATGTTGGATTTCCATATATTGAACCATCCCTGTATCCCTGGGATGAAGCCTACGTGATCATGATGGATGATTTGGCATGTTCATGGATTTGGTTTGCAAGAAATTTATTGAGTATTTTTGCATTGATATTTATAAAGGAAATTGATCAGAAGTTCCCTTTTTTTTTGTTGGGTTTCTGTGTGGTTTTGGTGCCAGCATAAGCTTCATAGAACAAATTGGGTAGTGTTCCTTTTGTTTATATTTTGTGGAATAGTTTGAAGTGTACTGATATTAGGTCTTCTTTGAAGGTCTGATAGAATTCTGCACTAAAACCATCTGGTCCTGAGCTCTTTTGGGTGGGAGACTTTTAATGACTGCTCCTTTATCTTTAAGGGTTATGGGACTCTTTAGATGGTTTATCTGATTCTGATTTAGCTTTGGGACCTGGTATCTGTGTAGAAAATTGTCCATTTCCTTCAGGCTTTCCATTTTTTGTTGACTATAGGCTTTTGTAGTAGCATCTGATTAATTTTTAACTTTCCTCGGTTTTTGTTGTTATGTCTCCCTTTTCATTTCTGATATTATTAATTTGGATACTGCCTCTGTGTCCTCTTGTTAGTCTTGCTGAGGGTTTATCTCTCTTGGAGACAAACTTAAAGCAATCTTACTAAAATCAGGGACTAGACACGGTTGTCCACTCTCTCCCTATCTAGTCAATATAATACTTGAATCCTTAGCCCCTTAGATTACAAAAGGAGGTCAAGGGGATACAAATTGGGAAGGAATAAGTCAAAATATCACTATGTGCAGATGATATGATAGTATTCTTAAGTGATCCCAAAAATTCTACCAGAGAGCTCATAAATCTGACAAACAACTTCAGCAAAGTAGCTTCATATAAAAATAACTCAAACCAGTAGCCTTCCTCAACTAAAAGAATAAATAGGCTGAGAAAGAAATTAGAGAAACAACATTCTTCACAATAGTCACAAATAGTATAAGATATCTTGATGTGAATCTAACCAAGCAAGTGAAAGATCTGAATGACAAGGACTTCAAGTCTCTGAAGAAAGAAATCAACAAAATCTCAGAGGATGGAAAGATTTCCCATGTTCATGGATTATCAGGATTAATATAGTAAAAATGTCTATCCTGCCAAAAGCAATCTACAGAGTTAAAAAGAGCAATGTGCAAACTCATCTGGAATGATAAAAAAATCCAGTATAGCAAAACAATTCTCAAAAATAATAGAATTTCTTGGGGAATCACCATATCTGCCCTCAAGGTGTATTATAGAACAATTGTGATAAAAACTGTAAGGTTTTGATACAGAGACAGGAAGGTAGATCAATGGAATAGAATTGAAGACCCAGAAATGAACCAACACACATATGGTCACTTGATCTTTGACAATGAATCTAAAACTATCCAGTGGGGGAAAAAAACAGCATTTTCAACAAATGGTGTTGGTTCAACTAGGGGTCAGCATGTAGATGAATGCAAATTGATCAGTTCTTATCTTCTTTTACAGAGCTCAAGTCCAATCCGATCCAGGACCACCACATAAAACCAGATACACGGAAAGTAATAGAAGAAAAAGTGGGGAAAATCCTCAAACATGTGGGCACAGGGGAAAGTTTCCTGAATAGAACACCAATGGTTTATGCTCTAAGATCAACAATGGGAAAATGGACCTGATTACATTGAAAACTTCTGTAAGGCAAAAGACACTGTCAATAGGACAAAATGGCAACCAATTATTGGGAAAGGAGCTTTACCAATCCTATATCTGATAGATCTGATATACAAAGATCTCAAGAAGTTGACTCCAGAGAATCAAATAACTCTACTAAAAATGGGTTACAAAGTTAAACAAAGAGTTCTCAACTGAGGAATATCAAATGGCCAAGAAGCACCTAAAGAAATGTCCATCTTCCTTAGTCATCAAGGAAATGCAAATCAAAACAACCCTAAGATTCTAATTTACATTAGTCAGAATGGCTAAGATCAAAATCTAAGGTGATAGCAGATGCTGGTGAGGTTGTGGAGGAGGAACTCTCCTCCATTGCTGGTGAGATTGCAAGCAGGTACAACCAGTCTGGAAATGAGTCTGGCAATTTTCCTCAGAAAATTGGACATAGTATTACCTGATGACCCAGCTCTAACACTCCCAAAATATGTTCCAACATATAACAAGCACATGTGCTTCACTATGTTCATGGCAGCCTTATTTATAATAGCCAGAAACTGGAAAGAGCCAGATGTTCTTCAACAGAGGAATGGGGACAGAAATTGTGGTACATTCACTCAATGGAGTACTACTGAGCTGTTAAAAACAATGACTTCATGAAATTCTTAGGCAAATGGATGGAACTATAAAATCTCATACTGAGTGAGGTAATCTAATCACAAAAGAACACACAGGGTATGCACTCACAGATAAGTGGATATTAGCTCAAATTTTCAGAATACCCAAGATACCACTTACAGACCACATGAAGGTTAAGAAGAAGGAAGACTAAATTGTGGATATTTTGGTCATTCTTAGAAGGGGGAGCAAAATACTCATGGGAGAAAATATGGAGATAAAGTATGGAGCAGAGACCGAAGGAAAGGCCATCCAGAGACTGCCCCACCTGGAGATCCATCCGATATACCAAACCCAGACACTATTGTGGATGCCAAGAAGTGTTTGCTGACAGGAGCCTGATATAGTTTTCTCCTGAGAGCCTCTTCCAGAACCTGACAAATAGAGAGGCAGATGCTGGCAGCCAACTATTGGACTGAGCACAGGGCCCTCATGGAGGAGAGAAAGGACTGAAGGAGCTAAAGGGGTTTGCAACCCCATAACAACAACAACAAGAACAACAACAACAATATCAACCAATCAGGATCCCCCTCCCTGCGATCTCAGAGACTAAACCCCCAACCAAAGAGTACCCATGGCTCCAGCCGCATCGGTAGCATAGGATGGTCTTGTCAGGCATCAGTGGGAGGAGAGGCCCATGGTCCGGTGAAGGCTGACTACCCTAGAGTAGGGGAATGCCAGGGCAGTGAGGTGGGAGTGAATGGGTTGGTAGGCCGAGAAACACCCTCAAGGAAGCACAGGGAGGGGGGATGGGATTGAGGGTTTTCATAGGCGGAGGACTGGAAAGGGGATAACATTTGAAATGTAAATAAAGAAAATGTCCAATAAAAGAAAACCAAGAAAATGAACAGGTAAATATGGAGGCTGCTCATATTGGTCTTGCCAGAAACCAGATACAAATATAAAGATTACAGACCACTCATGTCTTCTATAAACAACACTTGACTCTCTATATACAAGATCCATGGGAACCCAGGTGCGAAACAGGTGTTTTTGGTAAGCTCTACCTTAAAAACAAATCTAGGTTCCTGGTAAGTTTTATTCACATCCAAAGAAAATATGTCCCAATTGCCCAACCTCTAGATATTGGAAAAATAGGGGAAGTAATCAAATATTCCTCCAAGGTCCTTACTTCCTTGACATCTCCCTTCATAAATGGCACTAACCTATCATTTTACCTTTTGCTTCAGACCCTGACCTTGGCCTACCAACTCCTTAAGTTCACCTGGTTGCTTTAAAGGTAGCTGGCTAAGTGTACCCCCTATAACTAATTCACAATTGCCACTTACAGCTTGACCAGAGAGTGACCCTACCAAGGAACCTCACCTCACTTTTTAATCAGCTGCCTGAATTCAATATTGCCGTCACCCCATACCTTTTCTCTATCTCTCTTTTTAGTGTGGAAGACTGTTTTAAGACATGCAGACATGTTCTGTAGAAATGCTAAGCTCCGGAGACTGCAATAGAACCACAACCCTTGACACCTCATCTCTGCCACAGTGCCCTGCAGTCCAAAACAGGTCCATTCTCTGTGGCACTCAGGTATATCATGGCCTACCGGCCAGCTGGTCAGGAGTTTGCACTTTGATTTTCCTTTTCTCTGAAGTAGGAGTAATCCACGGAAAAGAGCCTCTAGCAATCCCAGTTGTAAACACAATACCTGCCCAACGTGACATGAGGTCAGATCAGGTCATATCACACCCCTGGTCACTGTGGGAATAACGACAGGAGATTGTGCTGGAACAGCAGGGCTGACTCCTTCTCAAACCCTCCACAACAAAGCTCTCTTCTCAGCCTGAAGACGACTTTCAAGACATGGGTGAAACCGTGCTCACCATCCAAAACCAGATGGATTCTTTGGCAGCAGTGATCCTTCAGAACTGAGGGGAACTAGATATCCTTACAGCAGCTAATGACGGTGGTCTTTGCTGTTTCCCCAAGAAGAAGGCTGTTTCTCTGTCAGTGAATCTGGGATAGTAAGAAAGAAAATCTAGAACTAAAATCAGACATCCAGAGACGCAAGGAACATGGGGCCTCCTATTCCTGGATTTTCAAAACCCCTGTATGGAAATGGAAACTAAGTTACTAACCAAGCAATCAGTTCCTTTTACAGTTTTACCAACCACTGTCCACAGAAGGGGCTGATACAAATGACTATCAATTCGTCACTGGTGGTGAAATTCTACTACATTGACAACACCCCTAGACAGCAGGAAACTGTTTAAGAGATCCAATGTCCCTATTCTCATTTCACCATTGGCTCCCCCCCCTCTTTTTCCCCTTTTTAGGAAAAAAAAGGATGTATGTTAGCATCAGAAGCTGTTTACAGCTAGCCTCTGAATCCAGCTATGATGTCTTCCCTAGGCGACAGGACCCACCTGCATCTTTTGCCATGGAAATTTTCACATACCCCTTGTGTTAACTGCATCACCTGTGAGTTATTATCTGCATTATCTGTGAGTTATATAGGTAACTATGTCATTTACTGGATAAAAGAAACAAACCCTGACCCATCTCTCTCTTCTCCCTTCTTCCCTCTTTCAATATAGACCTCTCAAAGTGTGGAATGTGCTGGCTTGGCATGATTTATTCAGGAATAAACCATTTTCATCTAACAGGGGATGCACACATAGCAGCACACCACAGTACCTGGGGGAGCACACACACACACACACACACACAAACACACACACACACACACACACACACACACACACACACACACACACACATTGAGAAACATACACACTTTGCAGGGCACCACTGGAATTGGGGTCGTTCAAAAAGTGCAACGTACCACTCAAGCTGGGGATATACACACTTGGCAGTCCACCACTGGAGCTGGGGGGTGCACAGAGAGCACCACAACAATGGAGGTATGGGTGAACACATACATGGTACAGCTGGGGGCTGGGGAACTTGTACACACACACACGTACTCACACACATACACACACATGCACAGAGCATTATTGAGCTTGGGGGAGCACACACGGTAAGTTATTATTTGGGCTGGGGGTGCACACACACATACATGTACATACACACACACACACACACACACACACACACACACACACACACACAAACCAGTGTACCACTGGAGCTATTCACTGCCTTACCTGGCTTGTCAGAGATCCTAATAGTCCTCAAGAAGACAAGTGCTAAAGTTTTGGTTAGCCTGAGACTCCTCTGGAAGATAGTGGGACATTCCACAAGTGGGCCTACGAGAAGTTAGCTAGGTATGGACACAGCACAGCAATGGGTATTGTCATACCAGACCCCACCCTTCTGTTACCTAGTTACCAGGAGGTGAATGACTTTACCTCACCACAAGCTCCTTGCCATTTATGTCCTGCCTTGCATCAGACCATAAAACAGTGGTGCTCACTGACCATGGATTGAGTCTCTAAGGTTTGAGTCAAAATAACTTCTCTTCCATCAAGGTTGATTTGTCAAAAGTATTTGGCCACATTGATAGTAAATGAACACATTTGCTTTTTACTGTGGAACGTGAGGAAATTATGCAAATGTAGAGTGGAGGTGTATTAATTCTGGCTGAGCATTTACAGACAATTAGTCCACATTAAGTTTTGTTTGCTCTTCCTCTGCCTGGAAGAACTATCTTTGTGTTGGGGATGAGTAAGCTGCTTTTTCAATAGACACCTGCAACACACAGGGAAGCAAAGTCCCAAAGAGGGTTGAGACAGCATGTGGAAATCCTCCAATCCCAGACAGAACTTGTTTATAACATGCAACTGTATCCTAACCCAGCCCTGACATTCCCTAATCCAGCAGAAACTTCCTCTTTGGATCAAGCCATTATTACAGATCAACCACCAGCTACTTTTAAGAAACCCTCAAATCGCAGAGCAGCCAAATAATGACCAGAGAAAGGTATAGGTAAGGAGAATAGAGGGATGTTTGTGTTTTTAAAAGGACAGGAGAATTATGTCTGGTTTCTACTGTGTCTATTGTATGTTAGTATCACTGAACCTAATGAGAGAGAATTGGAGCCACTCTTAGTATAGTAAAATTATGCAATTTGAATCAAAACAACCCTGAGATTCCATCTCACACCATTCAGAATGGCTAAGATTAAAAATTCAGGTGACAGCAGATGCTGGCGAGGTTGTGGAGAAATAGGAACACTCCTCCATTGCTGGTGGGATTGCAAGCT
>NC_034608.1:37087651-37092211 GCF_900095145.1 Mus pahari
ATAGGGAACTTTCAGGATAGCATTTGAAATGTAAATAAAGAAAATAAAGAAAATAAAAAAAAGAAAAAATTATGCAATTTGAAGTGATGGGTATAGTAATTATCTTGTGTTGATCATTCCCTACAATATGTATATATTGAGATAGTACAAAGAAGTCCACAAATATGGTCACTTACTGTATCTGGTTTTATTTTAAAACTTCTTCTGTATGCCAGTTTAAAAATGTGTCCACCAAGCCCCAAAACGTGGGTTTTCACAGCACAGCAGTGGGAGTGAGGCATTCTAGTGTGGGTTCAAACTCTTCATATTCCAGCCTCATATCTCTTTGCTGGGAGCTCCATACAAGAGCCTTTATAAAAACTGTTCATACATTATAGTTTTCTGCTCATCTGGTTATTTCATCTTCCTGAAGGGAAGAAGAAATACTGATTAAGATAAATTATTTTCTCTTACAAAATCCTCCTTTCTCAGTTCTCGGGATGGGTTAAGCCCTGATACTTGTCAATGGTTTTCTATGATAAAGATGTACAGCTGGGTTACAGAATTTCCAAGAGACTTCACTCAGAGATGTGGTACACAGCACCCCTCAGATATTCCCAGTGAGAGCAATAGGGAGATGGTACAAGGGACTTGAGTCTCACTGTTGTTGATTCTAATAATAGAATCCAAACGTCAACTTGACCCCTCACCACTGATGCTCACACCATTTTAGAAAGAGAAGAACCACAGACCCAAAGGCTAGTATGTCCCACGAGTTGTTCATCACGTGGTGGTTAGAACCAGCTACTCCCTCCTTTTCTTTAGGTGGGCATGGGGCCCCATGTTCAGGTAACACGTTACCAACTCATTGCTTTCTCTGAGAGAGGAAGAAGTACACCTATCCGATTCCACTGTAGTGAATGAACCCCCCTGCTGAGCAGTCACTTAGAGAAATCTATGAAATGAGGCCCATGTTCTGACCTAAAAAGCTTGGGGAACCTTGACTTGGCTTACATTCTGATGCATCCAGCAGCTGTATGTGCCCAAGCCCAAATGGATCTATGTGAAATTACTTCCCACTGAGGCCTAAGCCTGTTGCCAGACTCTTAGATGACCAAGTCAAGTGTCTGAGTCATAGGCAAGTAAGCTCCCATTGTAACCAGTAAATCTGTCCCAGGACAGCATGGGTCCCTGTCACCTATGATGTAAGGCAGGAAGCTGTTCTTGTTGAGCAGTGCAGGAGGAAATCATCTGGGAATCCCCACATTTGCATAAGAGACTCTGAGTGTGCTTTTTAAGGGCTACTCCTTGACAAGAAATGTAAAGTGCTCTGTGTTTCATAATTGTAATTTTGGGGTTCTATTCGGTGTGGAAATCTACCCAGGAGGCAGCACCTGGCACTATATAAGGCACTGAACTCAAATCCCTCTGCATCTCTGCACCTAACTAAGCTTCAATCATGAGGATCCATTACCTTCTCTTTGCATTTCTCCTGGTGCTGCTGTCTCCACTTGCAGGTGAGTCAGGGGAGTAGGGTGGTCCCACACTGATATGAAAGACAGCACCCTACATCATATGTGTGTGTGTGTGTGTGTGTGTGTGTGTGTGTGTGCCTGTGTATCTCTGTGTTTGTCTTTGGTGTCTCCCTCTCTATGTATTTTCTCTGTTTCTCTGTGTTTGCATCTCTTTCTGTGTCTTTGCATCTCTGTGTCTCTATGTCTGTGTCTGTCTGTCTGTCTGCCTGTCTGTCTCTCTGTTGTGCTCTCTCTCTCTCTCTCTCTCTCTCTTTCTCTCTCTCTCTCTGCCTGTGTCTCTCTGTGTGTGCATGTGTATATCTTTATGTTCCTTAATCTTTGTGTGTTGGTTTGTCTCTCTCTCATTGAGTGTGTGTGTGTGTGTTCCTGTGCACATGCATCTGTCTTTCTGTCTCCATGTGTGTATGTCTGTCTCTCTGTGTATATGTCCATCTCTATGTTTCTGTCTGCGTCTCTTTCTCCTTTTTACAGATACCCTCCTTACATTCCCATTTTTCTTTCTTTCTTCTACACATTTTAGAAAATGTGTATTGTGTGACTACTAGCACAAAGAATACTTTCTTTTTCCCTTGAAGTATCCTAAGGTAGACACATTCTCTGCTGATCTGCAGCACTTGAATTCCATTTCTAACTCCTGATGCTAAGCTTAAGATTATGAAATGAGTGTCTTATAGGTAGCTTAGAAACAATAACATGAAGAATGTTTGATTTTTACCTGAACAGAAAGGTATTAATTTAGAAATCTTTACATATAAGGAGTAGAGTCTCTGCTTACTCTAGAGAACTCTTCAGAATGACCAGCCCAGCCTGTGATTGAGAACTTCCTCTCCCCCTACCCCATGGAATACCCTTAAGCACACACTGTCTACAGGGTAAATGAGACTCATAGCTCGGGAGGCTATGAAACCCAGTCTCCTAAACTTTTCCATTATTGTATTTTGTGGAAAATATTTACATTCTTTCAAATTGTGTGTATCTGTATGGATTTGTGTATGGGTATGTGCCAAGTATTACAGTACTCATAAAGGCCATAAAAGGATATCTAATCTCTCAGAGATGGGGTTATTTGTAGGCACATATGGCCTGCCTGATATGGTCTTCTGTAGGAGCAGTATGCACTCCTAAAGGCTGAGCCATCTTTCTAGGCTCCAAGCTGTGTTTCACACTTGACATTAGACAAACAGAATTATAGGGTTAGACACCTTAAGAGAGGGGGCTAAAACAAGTAATGAGCTGGAGAGGAATTGATGAACATATCTTAGGTCAAACTGTGGCCTCTATATGTGTGGCACACATGCACTTTCATGTGCACAGTCACACGCAGTGTCTGTTTCAGATACTAGAACAAGGGACTTGTGTGTGGAAAAGTAAAGTCAGGGATACTGAGAAGCAGCTAGGGACTCACACAGAATCTTTCCTGAGCTCTTGCCTGCTGACCCTGAAAACTCCAATCAGTCATGGGTGGAGCAGGCCCTTCAACATTTGGGTCCTAGAAAACCAGCACCCCCTCTCCAGTGCAGTAGTGTCTGTCTCTATCAAGAATTCAATTCAGCCCTGGTAAAACAGATATCCCTGTTTTGGCAGAACAGACAGCTGGGATCTACTTACCATAAGAACACATTGGTATGTATTCCTGACCTGGCACTTTCAATTTAATGTGTGGGTTTTCTTACTTATTTTTCAGCTTTTAGCCAAAAAATCAACAATCCAGTAAGTTGCATGAAGAAAGGAGGCAAATGCTGGAATCGGTGCATTGGCAATACTCGTCAGATTGGCAGTTGTGGAGTTCCCTTGCTCAAATGCTGCAGGAGATAATGGAGAAGAAGACAAAGATCCTGTGAACAAAAGAAAACACCAGAGTTTGCTCCTCCATGAAGATGGACAAAACTTAAAGCAAATTAAAGTTCCTTGATTAAATGCAAACACCTGTTGCCTAAGAGCTGCTTGAGCTCACAGTTTGTTCTCTCTTGGTCTGAATTTTAAAATCCTTACAGAAGTCAATCATTGACACAAACAGGGCTCTCTATGGTACTAGGACAAAGAAGGTCACCCCAGCTACCCTTAAGCTTGTTCTTCTTAGTCATTTATGCCTTGTGTGGTGTGGTTAAGACTTTAATGCACTCTTTGGCTATGAGTGATCTTGAGTGTAGGTTCCAGAGTCTATCATTCATTTCTGTACTGTCCATTGATGGGATATATTACATCATGTTATTTTAAATTGAAAGGCCAAGTTGAGTCAGTGGGGGGCTTTCTTACATGTAGACCTAAGACACAAGGAACTTGTGGAAAACAATGCCTTATTGAAAGCAATAAGAAGGAAGAGCAGGGTAAAGACCAATCAGAGGCTCTGGTTAGTAAAGCAAAAGTTCAGAGTCTGTCCTAGGCCTGACCTTTGCACTGGGGCGTTTACAGTATGATGGGCTCCCTGTCTGGCTTGGGCGGGGCTTTTCAGTTAATGTGCATACAATGTATGCTCATGAGTATAATTCAGCTCCAGCAGGATACCTTAGATTTTCAGAATTCTCTGTCTGAAAGAAGAAATGAGACCCCAGAGAAAAGATATCTCACCTGGATAGACACAACTGATAAAAGGAGTGTTTGCCAAATGATTGACATTTAACAAAAGAATGTTGGCTGAAGATACATACCATAATGTAGTGTATCTTTAAATTTAAAATAGGAGTCTGAAGACAGGGCACTGTCCATAAGTGTGTGCTGTGCAAGCTTACAGATCTGAGTTTGATTCAGAGCACCCATGTAATAAACTAGGGATCACAGCATTTCTGTACTCCTAGTCCTAGGGGATGGGATGGAGACCTGTGGAACTCCAAACTCACTAGCCAGCCTGCCAGACCTAATGCACGACCACAGGCTCAATGAAAGATATATCTCAAAAATAAAAATAGGAGGTGGACCTGCTGATGAGATGGCTCCTCACTTAAGAGCACTCACTGGTCTGGAGGACCTGTTTTGATTTCCAGCACCTAAGAGGCCTCTCATCTCCTTCTGTAATTCCAGTTCCAGAGGATTCAGCACCTTCTTTTGG
>NC_034608.1:37095071-37098665 GCF_900095145.1 Mus pahari
CTTAGTGTTTAAGTCTGTTTTCCTGTATTTCTTTAAGTGAGTTATTTATGTCTTCTTTTAAGATCTATTATCTTCATGAGATGGGATTTTGGGTTTGCATGATGGTCTTTAGGTGTGCTGGGGTATATAGGTTTTTTTTTTTTTTTTTTTTTTTTTTTTTTTTTTTGGGAGCTCTGGATTCTGATGATGTGAAAGTATGTTGGTTTCTGTTAGTTATGGTCTTGTGCTTACCTCTTGCCATCTGGTTTTCTCTGGGGTTAGCTGCCCTGGGTGTCTCTGTCTGAAGCTTGCCCCCTGTGTCCCTGGGTTCCAGCAGGTCTCCTGGGACCTCTGTGGCCCTGTCTGCAGCAGATCTCCTGGGAGTTGTGGTGTTGAGAGAATGGGGCACACTAGCAGATCTGCCCGGGTGTAGGTGCAGAACAGAAGGGAAATGGTGTACTTGCAGAGGGGAGGGGGTTCCACATTCATTGGGCTCCTCAGGGGTCTCAGCTGCTGTGGTTATTTTGGTGGATGTCTTACCTGCTGTCCTGGCTACATCAGGTCTCCTGGGAGATCTGCAGTTTTGTGGTGTTGAGAGAGAGGTACAGACAAGGAAATCAGCCTGGGCTCAGATGGAGATCAGAAGGGAAAAGGCCATGTTGATTGACATTTTGAGTAGTTCATCATATTCTTCTTCCTCTGTTTTCTCCTTTCTTGNGACAAAAACGTTTTTAGTTTGATTTACCCTCATTTGCTTATTTTCTCTAAATGTGTATTCTTCTTGGGTCATAGGTATAGAAATATCTTTCCAAGCAGTGTTGTAGAGATTTTGTACCGTATTTATTTCTTGTTTTATAGTCTGTGTTTTCACATTGAAGTTTTCGATTGATTATTTGTTGATTTTGTGTATAATAAGAGACACAGGGCTGAAACTGAAACCTANGATNTCCTCCTGAGTGTGGCTGGNTTAANGNCTGNATTGAATTTTTGTTTNATAATATGTCTATGATTNCAACGAGGGTATTAATGGGTAAACAACTAGATCCTAATGCTAGACTTGAGGTAGGTAGAGCTGTTCTGTATCTAAATTATGAAGACCTTGAGTAAGTTTAGAGAGGGTGCCTAATCTCTTTGTACATTAAAAAATATCCTGCCTTTATGTCGATCTTTGTGAAGCTGGAAACTTCAAATCTGTGATAACCCTCAGCATCAACCTCTAAATGCTTCTGAGGAAATCTCTTTCTTTGGCTAAGGAAATGGTGATGGCCACTTTTTGGTAAAGGCCTTGCCTCTCCTGGGCTTTCTTAGGACCTTCTCATATCTTTTGTACTTTAATATGCATAGGGGCCTTGACTTCTAACTAGTGGAGAAAGATGAATCACAAGGTGTAACTCATGAAGATATACATTGTCTTCTTAAACACTCTTCTCACTCCTGATTCATAGAAACTAATNTGGATATAGTGTATCAGAATGAATTTTAAGGTTATCAGGAACTGTAGCCGTTCCCTGCAAATTTGGACAAGGTCAGGTTTAATAATGTAGTTTTAGCTAGTGGATATTTTTACCTTTAATGTTATGAATCAGTGATGCAGAAAGGTCTCAAATTCTTTGTGTAGTTATAAGGATAGGCATCCAAAGCCCACTATTTAAACTTCACTATTTAAGAAGTAGTCACTATTAAAAAAGTATCTGTTTTCCTCTTCACATTTGCAAACAGAATTACTCTTACTCTCTGCTCAATGTGTCTGGAAGCCTGTTATTCATAAAGTCTTTTCATATTCATGTGAGAAACAAGTTAGTGGATTAAAGGTATGAAGCTATCAGTATCTCTGAAGAGTGTTACAGTAGTCTTTTGTTGGTTCCAACTTAGGGTGACAATAGTGGCCACTGGATTCAGGAACACAAATACAATGACTATAATTGGAACCAAATGGGGCAGGTACCTTGTGGCTGCCTGGAAACTACAAATATGAAGGAGATGGCAGGATGGTTGTGATTGTTTGAACAAGCCATGGCTGCACAAACTAATTTAGGAAGAAGTGGCTCCATGCCTCTGCTCTGTCCTCTTGCCACTTGAGATGAATTGGAGTAAAGTGGTCCTCATTAGTACATTTTTTGAAAATGTGAAATTGAATCATATTTGTTTATTTCATGGCCATATTTCAACTTTATCTGACAGGGATTTTAGACTGGTCTGTCCTTCAGCACTGGAGTCCTAAAATAACCCACATTTTAAAACTCAATATTGATTTGTAGGAGACACGTTTTAATATAAAGAAGCTACACCTTAGTGTGTTTTCCTTTATTAAAGCAATGATTACACATTGTTCATGTGACTTTTGGCATACTAATAGCGTTTTTGGCAACACTTGCCTTTTCCTTTATAACAGGTGCCAACAGAGTTATACAGCCATGGGCATTCAAAGTAGTAACAGGAATTTTTCCTTTGGACACATTTTTTTGTGTCAGGGCCAATAGCTGTTAGAAAAGAAAAGAACAGGAAACACCTCAGTCTCTTGGCTATTGCTGCAGTCACTTTTAGCACATTGATGAACATACAAGTGTTCTATACAAAGTACATACAAAAGAAAACTTTTTATAACTTGTATTCTGGACATGTAATAAAATATGAGCTGTCTTTAATAAACCAGGAAGAGTCCCACAGCTAAATAGCCATATAGGTTGCAGTTATTACATTAGGAAAAACAAATGGAGACTACATTCTTTTCTATTCATTTTGAGACATGGTTTCACTCTATAGGCATCGCTGGCTTGGAATTCATTTTTTAGTTCATGCTGGCTTTGATTCATCCTCATAGATGTTGGGATTAAAGGGATAATCGTGATCTCTAACTGTAGAAAATTCTCATCACTACAAACTGTTCAGGGGGTCAGTGGTGCTATGGTGGTGGGAGGAACTGGAGTGTCACTTGGCTTTCCCACTCCAGAACTTTCTCAGAGAAGCATCACTGCTTAACCCACTCACTTGCTAACACTAAATCCATCTTCCTGAGTTCTGTCTCATAGCCTTTCTCTACATTTTCGGGGTTCTGTCTTCTCTTGTGTATGATTGTTAAAAGAGCAATGCCCTAAATCTTACCTTGGCCTCTACAATGGTCATCCCTAGTCAGATCCTTCAGGGGTGACCATCTCTAGATTTTTTTTGTGTGTGTGTGTGGAGCTCTCGGATGCCAGCGTGACTCTAAGAGGATGTTTTGTGTATTCTGTGTTCCCCGGTGAAATCCTTACAGCTAATGGGCACTAGGACGGAGTATAGCAATCATGTTTTGAAAGTATGTTTGCTGTGTTTGTTTTTCTTAATGGCATCATTAATGTATGTGTTGATATATATGTTTCCCCTCTTTATTTTTGATTGATTTTAATTGTTTTTTTTTTTTTAAATTATCAGCTGCCAGAGTCTCGAGTAACTTGGGAAAAGGGCCTCCATTATGCCCGTTGAAATTATCTTTATTGTGTTAATCAGTTTGAGATAACCCATTTTAACTGTGGATGGGACCATTCCCATCATGGATCATACAAATGGAGAACCTGATGAGGATAATGTAGTCATTCATTGTTCTCTGATTTTGGACTGTGGCTTATTGCAATTTTT
>NC_034608.1:37099910-37100926 GCF_900095145.1 Mus pahari
TGTTAAATGGGCCTATGAAAGGTTGTTAAGGAGCAGGTGCCTGACTCTTGATAGAAATCTTGCCTCTTGATGAGCTATGCCTTCCTGGGTTAAGAAATAATGGTTTCTACAAAAAAAAAAAATTTTTTTTTCTAGATGACCATGACAAGATGGTGGTGGAAGATCTTGAGAAATCTTTATCTCTAGCTCTTCATTCTGTCCAGGTTCATTGCCCTGATACCTGAGCCCCAGTTTGAAATCCCTGATGGCCATTGACTACAGGATGCTGACCCTAGGAATGCTCTCGTGCTGATTGTTCCTCAGACCCTAAACTCATTCATCACCAGTTCTTTGACTCAGTGTCCTTAGTTCTGGGCAGGGGTTCAGCAGGTCTTGGTACTTACCTTGGTTGATCTGGAAGAAATATAGGGAGAGGATCAGCAGCAGAATGCAGGAGATCTTCATGATTGCTGCACACTGAGCTGATTAAAGACAAGGCCGGAGCTGGCATAATAGAGAGGCAGGAATAAGTAATCTCTGAGTGGTGGCATCAGGAGGAGTGGCAACCTAGAGTGACTGTCCAATAGCTAAGCCTCACACTGTGTATGAGGAGGAAAGTCAGATCCTGTGTGCATTCTTTCTCTGTTGCCTGGACTTAGATTTTGCTTTCCTTCTGAAAAATGCTAAGGGCCACTTATCTGAACAGGACTCATAAATGTTCCACAGGAAGCTCAAGACAACTTTTAAAAGTTATGGTTATTGCCAAGGTGTTTTTTTATTAGATATTTTCTTCATTACATTTCAAATGCTATCCCCACAGTCCCCTATGCCCTCCCCCCAACCCTGTACACCAACCCACCCACTCCCACTTCCTGGCTCTGGCATTCCCCTGTACTGGGGCATATGATCTTTGCAAGACCAAGGGCCTCTCCTCCCATTGATGGCTGCCTAAGCCACCCTCTGCTACATATGCAACTAGAGACACAGTTTGGGGGTACTGGTTGGTTCATATCGTTGTTCCTCCTCTAGGGTTGCAG
>NC_034608.1:37101236-37118451 GCF_900095145.1 Mus pahari
GAGTACATATCATGTGTGTTCTTTTGTGATTGGGTTACCTCACTCGGGATGATATCCTCCAGATCCATCCATTTGCCTAAGAATTTCATAAATTCATTGTGTTTAATTGCTGAGTAGTACTCCATTGTGTAAATGTACCACATTTTCTGTATCCATTCCTCTGTTGAGGAACATCTTGGTTCTTTCCAGCTTCTGGCTATTATAAATAAGGCTATTGCCAAGGTTTTTAAACTCATCATAGTTACACATTTGGTTGATTTCACTCATAGTTTGCTCCTTGGTTGTTTTACAGTGCAGGGCATGGATAGGAGGCAGAGGGAGATGTCTTCCCCAGACTTTCATATTTTTATGATTTAAATGCCATCATTTAAAAAATATGGTGGATATATCACAAACTTTTAGAGGGAAACAGACCATGAAAAAGTATACCAAGAACTTGCTATGAATGTAGCACTCTAAATCATGGTCAGAGCCAACTAAAGGGTGGAAACCAGGAGCCTGGATCCTGTCTCCCTTTCTGTCAGCCATTGTCCCTATGGTTTCACTGACACAGAGCTGTCTATGCTTTCAACCTCTGGGGATAGCACTAAACAGTTATCACGGATGTTTAGTAACTAGCAAAATAAAAATACTTAAAATATAAAATATTTATTTTTGATTCCCATACAGGGTACTTTTTGCCAGTTCAGGTGTCAAGCTCTTGATACTGTCTAAAATAACCCATCATTATAAATGACTAAGATTGTAATGCTGTTGGTCCCTGAGCATAAATGTCCTTAGTGACTACAGAATCAGATACCTTGCTGTGGATCCAAACATGGCCACACTCTGGTTTTGGCTCTTTTCTGTCTTGTAGTGTAAAGTTCACCCTTCTTTTAACTTTAGGTTCTAGGAAAATCTAGGTGTTTTTTTTTTTTTTTTTTTTTTTTTTTCTCTCTCTTATGACTGTTTCCTACTCTCTATTGGACTGATTGCCTTAGGAATCATTTCCTGCTCTCTTTCACTTCTGCTATCTGTAGATTAGCAAGAAGATCTGGAAAGTCAACTATATTCAATGTCATCTCTGGGCAAGAGTGTTTTATGGCATATCTGTATCTCTCACAAGAGGAAGTGCAGTAGTGCCTGTATCTCCCAGTAAGGTTCAGGTTGATGTGGTTTGTCTTAGCCTACTCCTCTATTCTTCCATTGTAGGATGAAATTTTTACAGATTGGCTTCATAACAGTCTGATGTTGTTCTATATTGGTGATTATATTCAGAGTTGTAAAATGATCTTAGCTCTTTACTTCTTTGATGTCTATTTGCTATGACAAATTTTAATAGAGATCGAATGCAGATAATGTTGTTAAGCCATATTGAGAAATCCACACCACCCAACATCAAGTAACCGAGTTCATCACAGTACACTTTCCTTTTGAAATAGTATATCAACATGATGAAAGAATATTCACTAGGCATTTCCAAGAATGGGGTATATAGGACAAAATACTTATAGGTTTATTATGTTTGAAAAATGTCCTGATCTTACATTTACATGATGAGTATTTTATTGACATCCTGTGTTTTTCTTCTTGTACCTATGACAACTCAGGGAAAGATGGGAATATTTTGGCTTATAGTTTAAGAGACACAGTCTGTGATGGCACAGATGGTGTGGAGGAAGTAGCACACAATTACATTGACTCCACAGTGAAGAAACATGGAAGGGACCAGAGAAAGGCTCTGTTGTAAGCACAAGGACCTGGGTTTGTACCTTCAGCACCCACTTGAAAGCTGTATATGGACTTACTTGCCTTGCTTGTGACCCCACTGCTAGGAGGAGTGGGGCTCTATGACAACAATAGGATTACTAGGACTTGCTGTCTAGCAGCTTCAACCTATCAAACAATAAACAAGCAAGCAAGCAAGCAAGCAAGCAAGCGTCTCAGACTGCCTCCTTTGTGGGGTCTCCTATCTGTGTGGAATGAGGTCTCGGTTGCAGATGAGCGAGGATTTGGCCAGGGAGTGACAAACAGTCCACATGAGAGAGAGTGTGTAAACTGAGTGTCTTTTCACAAAGTGAACACCAGTCTTAAATAATGCAGAAAATAAAGGGGTAGGATGTCACAGCAGGCATAGTACATTGAAGTTATCTGACACAAAACAGAGGAATGATTTCAAAAAGACTTACAGGCACCAGGTAATGTTTACAGTACAGATAAAACAGCTCTGCCTAGGGTCAGCTAAAGACAGGTAAGGATTTCACACCCTAGTCACAATTTGTGCTACTCCTTTGAGCCTGTGAGAGCTAGCACCAGGGGGTTCTGCTCTAGCAGACCTTCTCATGAATAATACAATACCACAACCCCCCTATTTCCTAGGCCTTGGTAAATACTTGCATATGAAAGTAACTTGGATGAAATGAAGATTCTAAAAGTATGCTTTGCTAAGCTTGCCCTGAGATTTCTAACTCTTATCTAGTAAAATACTGTAAGAAAGCATGCAGGACTCTCCAAGATATTGCAGGGACAAGTCTGGGGCATTCCTAGCTATGAGAATGCAAGGTTCCAGGAGGCTGAGTTTCTTTTGAAACTCATTTGCCTCAGGACTGCCATCCAGGTTTTCAGACCTGTTGGCAAGTCACTACTGGAGTGGGCATGGCAAGCAAGCAAACAATGAGCTCCAAGTTCAGTGAGAGATTCTGGCAGAAGAGCAGAGTGTGATAGAGTCAGAGAGTTATCATTCTTCTCTGGGATCTGTGACTTAATATAGGTTCTCAAACATGCAACACACATATATACATTGCAACACAGACACACAACAGGCAGTAAGAGTGTATGTTATCATATTTCAAGGCCTACTTCTGGCGTCATCCCTTCTCCAGTGAGCATCTTCTCCTAATGAACTGCTAGACCTTTTGTGGATAGACCTTCTTTTGTTTATATTTTGATGCTAATCCAGTTCTCCTGGGAGGGGTTGCAGACAAGGAGTGAGTCATGTACCAGGTGACTTCTCGTGAACGAATCCCCTAATAAACAAAGGAACCAATTACTGGGTGAGTAGGAGGGACTTCTGGGTTGGATGGAGTAAGAAAGGAAGCAGGAGAGAGTTAGGTCCTTTTCTAGTGTTATGCAAGCTGTCACAGGGGAATCAATCAAAAGTTCTACCTAGCAACAACATGTATATAGCACAACATGTAATGTGTGTTGATTAAATCCACTCCAAATTCTTTCCCCTTAAATTTTGATTATAACCCAGGAACTACTTTGCTTTCCCAACTTTGTGTGTCAATTTAAAGAAGCCCACTCTGAGTTCACATAGTGCCACACATATATATGTGGGTATAGGGCCATTGACCACATCATGGGTATGGGAGACATATCCATGAGACAAAATCTGACTCTTTTCACCAGTTGCCATCAATTTCCAAAAGCATCTTAGCTAAGAGTGGGACTTCATGTTCTGATCCTCCATTCATGTTGATATTTTGCTTGTGCATGGCTTAGGCATTCTTTTTTAGTTAGGGTGGGTTCATGTATAAACAGCTATATCATGTTAAGAAAATACCTGTTTCCTGCAGATGTCTTCTACCTTACTCCTACATTTTGTTTTCTGTCCTCTTGTGGTGGCTCTGGTAAACTTGGCCCTCAGAGATTCATGTGTTTAAATACTTGGCCATAGTGCATGGCACTTTTAGGAGGTGTGGCCTTATTGGAAGACTTGTGTCACTCCGGAGGGCTTTGAGCCCTCCTATACTTAAGCTCTGCCCAGTGTGGAGTTCCAGTCCCCTCCTGGCTGCCTTTAGAGCAAGATGTAGATTCTTGACTCCTGTAAGACAATGTCTGCTTGCATGTTGTCATGCTTCCTACCACGATGATAATGGAGTAATCTTTGAAATTAAATGTTTACCTTTATAGGAGTTACCTTGTCATGTTATCTCTTTCCTGGATGAAAATCCTAACTGAAACAGTTCAAACCAGAGACTGAGTTATTGCTGTGATAGGCTTGACCATGTTTTTGTTTGGAGGAATATGTCTTTGGGACTATGGATTAGAAAATCAGTTGAATGCTTTAAGATGGGGTTCAATCCCAGTAGGAACATGGAAATCAGTGTTGCTCAGGTGAATTTGAATTGGGGAAGCCTGACAGAAGAGATTTCCACAGGAGAAGGATTTTGGTATATGGCCCGGAGATTGTTCTTGTGATATAATATTTTTAAAGATTGTGGCTGATTTTTGCCCTTGTCTGAAGAGTCTTCCTGAGGCTAAAGTGAAGAGATTTAGATTGTTGGCAAAGGAAATCTAAAAAAAAAAAAAAAAAAAAAAAAAAAAAAAAAAAAATCCTAGTTCTTAGCCTCTATCCTGTGGTTCACTGTTATGACGAGTATTTTTTCCCAGCCTAGGAAGCTTAGAGAGAATAAATACAAAATGTGTGGTTCAAGTACTTAAAGAGGCTCCAGGAAGTGGAATGGAGCTAAATCCTGTATTCAAGGATATTACATGGAATTAAGGGAGTGATGGCCTTTGGGTCAGATTTCTCCCACTGAAGCTTATTATTTATGGTTTTGCACCAGGAATAGGCACATCATGTTGGGCATTATTATGAGCTGGTAATAGTTTTCATTTGGAGATATAAGTTTGTGTCAAATTGACAAGAGTTGTATTTTGATGGCTCTTCTTGGTTGTCACCTTGACTATATCTGGAAAGACTTGGAATAAACCGGAAGCCAGAAATGGAGGGCACACTTGGGATCCAAATATTGAGGCACATTGGGCAAGCTTATAAAGATCTTGTGTAAAGGAATTGAAGAAAAACTTTGGTTCAGATGAAGAGCCTTTAATGCCACCACTCAGGAGACAGAGGAATGCAGACTTCTGAGTTCAAGGTCAGTCTACAGAGCAAGTTCCAGGACAGCCAAACTTGTGCAGTGAAGGAAATTGTTGAACACAGAAAGATAGTGATGATGTAATAGAACAAGGGGCCATGTTTCAGCCTTAGCAAGAAGCATAACTCAGAAGCTTCAGCCACATGACTGTGGCTTTAGAGTCAAAAAGGAGGGGTTACTTGGATAATTGATGCTGGTCAGTGGGAGCTAAGAAATTAGCAGCGATTAAGAAGAGACTAGGGCCACTGTGATGAAATTTTCTGGGAAGTATTTTCTGAGAGCACGAAGAAGCTATGTTCCAGATATAGACCTTGTGTTGAAAGATGGTCTTGGTGATGTGTAGGAATCACACAGGTGTTACTGGTTTCGGTGACATGAAAGGGTCAAGGAAGGCAGCTGAGGTTGGGCATTCTGAGAGGCCTGTCTCAGTCAGCTGCTGGTAGGGTTTCTCAGAGGACAGTCATGCTAGGCTCCTGTCTGTAAATGAGGCCCAAGTGAGGATGCACTACATAGCATCAGCAGTGCATCCTCTCTATGAGATGGATCTCCTAAGTTGTTCCAGTCACTGGACTGCCTTTCTTCAGTGTGTTCTCCACTTTTGTCCCTGCAGTTCCTTTAGATAGGAATGATTTTGGGTCAGAAATTTTGACTATGGCTTGGTAACTCTGTCCTTCCACTTGAGACCCTGTCTATCTACTAGACTCTTCGAGTTTCCTCTCTCCGTTGTTGGGCATTTTGGATAAGGTCTAAGAGTCTCTCACCTCCCAGTTCTCTGGGACTTTCTAGAGGGTTCCTGCAATTACTGCCCCCAGAGATGGCATATTTCCATTTACTCTCCTGGCTCTCTGAGCTTCTTTCCTGTCTTCCCTTGGATAACTTATCCTGTTCCCCTTTTCCCCTTCCCCTCCCCTCTCCCACCCAAGTCCCTCCCCCATTCTGCCTCTCATGATTATTTTGTTTCCCCTTTTACTTGGGATTGAAGCATTCTCACTTGGCCTTTCCTGCTTGTTAAACTTCTTAAGGTCTGTGGGTTGTACCCTGGGTATTCTGTACTTTTTGGTTACTTTTCACTTATCAGTGAGTATATACACGCATGTCCTTTTGGATCTAGGTTACCTCAATTAGGTTGATATATTCTAGTTTTATCTATTTGCCTGCAAAATTCATGATGTCTTCTTTTTTGATAGCTGAATAGTATTCCTGTGTCTAAATGAACCACATTTTCTGTATCCATTCTTCAGTTGAGGGACTGACAGCTCAGATTTCCGTCAGCTGATGAAAGGACACTTAAAATGTATTCTATTTACATAATGTCGTATTATCCAGTTATTAGGAAAATGAAACTTGCAAGTAAATTTTGATGGATCTGGAAGCAATCATTCTGTGGAAGCTAATCCAGAACCAGAAAGACAAACATCACACATGTCCTCTTGTTTGTGGATGTTAGCTTTGAATCTTCAGACATGTGCTTCATTTGGGATATTTGGGATAACCGTAGAGCCCAGGAAATTACTTAGGGGCTATGAGGAGGGGACTTCAAAGGAGGAGAGATAGAGCTTATGGTAAAAAGGGTTAAAAGGAAATAATGGGATGATGATGATGGTGATGGTGATGATGATTTCTTGATGTATGTTTGTCTCTGATCTCTTAATAGTATTTTCTTTCCCACATACCATATTAACCACATAATTTAAACTTTACCATTAAGATGAATGTAATTCCTCTGTGGAACTGGGTGACCAACCAGTATAGCCCTGGATGGAGGAAGAGAAGCTACCTGTTGCACGAGGAAGCTGGAGAACAGCAGAAGACAAGCTCTGTGCCCCTGCAGCGTCTGGTTTCTGAGAAGGATCTCTGCCTAGTTGGGGTCTTACTGCTGTGAAGAGACACCATGACCATGGCAACTCTTACAAAGGAAAAGATTTCGTTGGGGGCTGGCATATCATTTCAGAGGTTCAGTTCATTGTCTTCGTGGCAGGAAGCACGGTGGTGTGCAGGTAGTCATGGTGCTGGTGACGAGCAGGCAGCAGAAAAAGACTGCCATTTTGATCAGACTTGAGCTTCTTAGACCTCAAAGCCCACCCTCACTGTGACACACTTTCTCTAAGAAGGTCTTCCTTCCCTAGGACCAAGTATTCAAACACATGAGTCTGTGGGGGCCATTCTAATTCAAACCACCACAGTCTCATATGTTTTCTATTAAAGCTCACATACTACCCTTCCTCACCCATCAACAACTCAGAAGTTGTTTCCAGCTTCTGGTTATTACAAATAAGGCTTCTATGGACAGAGTGGGACATGTTTCCCTGTGGTATGGTGGAGCATATTTTCGGTATATGCCCAGAGTGTTATAGCTGGGTCTTCAGGTAGAACTCTTTTCAGTTTTCTGAGAAACCACCACATTGATTTCCAGAGTGGTTGCACCAGTTTGTAATCCCATCAGCAATGGAGGAGTGTTCCTCTTTCCACATATACTCACCAGCATGTGCTGTTGCTTGAGCTTTTGATTGTAGCCCTTTTGATTGATGTAAGGTGGAATCTCAGTGTAGTTTTGATTTACATTTCCCTGATAACTAAGAACTTTGAACATTTTTTTTTAAGTGTGTGTCAGTCATTCAAGATTCCCCTGTTGTGAATTTTCTGTTTAGCTCTGACCCCCATTTCTTAATTGACTCATTTGGGGTTTTTGGAGGTTAACTTTTTGACCTCTTATATATTTTGGATTTTAGCCCTCTATCCGATGTAGAGTTAGTGAAGTTTCTTTCCCTCTCCTCCCAATCTGTCGGTGGCTGATTTGTCCTGTTGACAATGTCTTTTGCCTTACAGAAGCTTTTCAGTTTCATGTGGTCCCATTTATCTATTGTTGATATTAGAGCCTGGGCCATTGGTGTTTTGCTTAGAAAAATTCCCCCTGGGCCACTGAGTTTGAGTCTCTTTCCCACCTTCTTTTTAAACTAGATTCAGTGTATCTGTTTTTTCGTTGAGGCCCTTGATCCACTTGGACTTGAGGTGTATGCAAAATGATAAATATTTTCATTCATCTACATGCAGACTGCCAGTTAGACCAGCACCATTTATTGAAGATGGTCTCCTTTTCCCACTGAGTGTTTTTGGCTTTGTCAGAGATCAAGTGTCCATATGTGTGTGGGTTTACTTCTGGCTCTTCAATTCTATTTCATTGATCAACCTGTCTCTGTACCAATACCATGTGGTATTTATCACGATTGCTTTGTAGCACAGCTTGAGGTCAGGGGTGATGATTCCCCTAGAAGATCTTTTATTGTTGAGAATTGTTTTGGCTATCCTGGATTTTTTTTCCATATGACATTGAGAATTGCTCTTTCCATGTCTGTGAAGAATTGTGTTGGAATTTTGATGGGAATTGTATTGAATCTGTAGGGCGCTTTTGGTAAGATGGACATTTTTACTATGTCAGTCCTACAAATCCATGAGCATGGGAGAGCTTTTGATCTTCTGAGGTCTTCTTTGATTTCTTTCTTCAGTGACTTGAAGTTTTTGTCATACAGATCTTTTCTTTGCTTGGTAAGAGTTACACCAAGATATTTTATACTATTTGTGGCTATTGTGAAGGGTGTTGTTTCCCTAATTTCTTTCTCAGCCTGTTTTTCATTTGTATAAAGTAAAGCTACTAATTTGTTTGAGTTAATTTTATATTCTGCCACTTTGCTGAAGTTGTTTATCAGCTGTAAGTAGTTCTCTGGTAGAATTTTTGGGGTTGCTTATGTATACTATTATATCATCTGCAAATAGTGATTCTTTGACTTCTTCCTTTCCAATTTCTATCCCCTTGATTATCTTTTGTTGTCTTTAATTATAGTATCTAGAACTAGATACTATAAGTACTATATTGAATAAATAGGGAGAGAGAGGGCAGCCTGGACTTGTTCCTGATTTTAGTGGGATTACTTCTAGTTTCTTTCCATTTAATTTGATGTTGGCTTTTGGTTTGTTATATATTGCTTCTATTATGTTTAGGTATGTGCCATGAATTCCTGATCTTTCCAGGACTTTTAACATGAAGGGGTGTTGTATTTTTGAAGGCTTTTTTTTTTTTTTTTTAGCATTTTATGAGATGGTCATGTGGTTTTTCCCTCGATTATATATATGTTTATATACTGTATTACATTAATGGGTGAACCATCTCTATATCCCTGGGATGAAGCACACTTGATCTTGGTGAGTGGTAGTTTTGATGTCTTCTTGGATTTTGGATTTAGTATATGAGAATTTTATTGAGTATTTTTTGCATCAATAGCAACCTCCTCCTCCTCTTCTTCTTCCTCCTCTTCTTCTTCTCCTCCTCCTCTTCTTCTCCTCTTCCTCCTTCTGCTCCTGCTCCTCCTCCTGCTTCTGCTGCTTCTTTAGCTTCTGCTTCCTTCTTCTTTTTGAATAATATCTACTTATTAGTGAGTACACACCATGCATATCCTTTTGGGTCTGAATTACCTCACACAGAATGATATTTCCTAGTTTCATCCATTTGCATGCAAAACTCAGGATATCCTCATTCTTAATAGCTGACTGGTCTTCCATTGTGTAAATGAACCACATTTTCTGTATCCATTCTTCTGTCATGGGATATCTGGGTTGTTTCCAGCTTCTGGCTATCACAAATAAGGCACTATGAACATAGTGGAACATGAGCCCCTATGGCATGGTGAGTATCTTTTGGGTATACTCCCAAGAGTGGTATAGCAGAATCTTTAGGTAGCGTTGTTTACAATTTTCTGAGGAACCTCCAGATTGATTTCCAGAGTGGTTGTACCAGTTTGTAATCCCACCAGCAATGGAGGAGTGTTCCTCCTTCTCCACATCCTTTCCAACATGTGTTGTCACCTGAGGTTTTGATCTTAGCCATTCTGATTGGTATAAGGTGGAATCTCAGGGTAATTTTGATTTGCATTTCTCTGATCACTAAAGACTTTGAACATTTCTTTAGGTGTGTCTCAGCCATTCGAGATTCCTTTGCTCTGAATTCTCGGTTTAGATCTATACCTCATAGAGCAAATTAGCTAGTGTTCTTTCTGCTTCTATTTTAGGGAATAGTTTGAAGAAAATTGGCATCAGGTCTTCTTTGAAGATCTGGTAGAGTTCTGCACTAAATCCATCTGGCCCTGGACTTTTTTTGCTTGGGAGGTTTTTAATGACTTATTTTCTTGCGAGATTTGGGCCTGTTTAGATAGTTTACCTACTCTTGGTTTAACTTTGGTATGTGGTATCTGTCTAGAAAACCATTCATTTCATCTATATTTTCCAGATTTGTTGAGTATAGACTTTTATAGTAGGAGCTGATGATTTTTTGAATTTCCTCCATTTCTGTGGTTATGTCTCCCTTTTCATTTCTGAGTTTGTTCATTTGGATAGTGTCTGTGGGCCCTTTAGTTAGTTTGGCTAGGGGTTTATCAATCTTGTTGATTCTGTCAAAGAACCAGCTTTTGGTTTTGTTGATTCTTTGTATTGTACTCATTGTTTTCTATTTGGTTGATTTCAGCCCTGAGTTTGACTATTTCCTGCTGTCTACTCCTCTTTGGTGAGTTTGCTTCTTTTTGTTCTAGAGAACCCAGATGTGTTGTTGGTGCTGTTGTTAGTGTAAGATTGTTCCAGTTTTTGTTTTTGTTTTTAAAACCAGGGCACTTAGTGCTTTCCTCTTAACACTGCTTTCATTGTTTTACATAAGTTTGAGTGTGATGTGTCAGCATTTTCATTAAATTTCAGGAAGTCTTTAATTTCTTTCTTTCTTTCTTCCCTGACCATGTTATCATTGAGTAGAGAGTTGTTCAGTTTCTCTGTGTATGTGGGCTTTCTGGTGTTTTTGCTGTTATTGAAGACTAGTCTTAGATCATGGTGGTCTGATAGGATGCATGGGATTATTTCAATCTTCTATTGGTTGAGGGTTGTTTTGTGACAAATAATATGGTCAATTTTGGAGAAGGTACTGTGAGGTTCTGAGAAGAAGGTGTATTCTTTTGTTTTAGGGTGAAATGTTCTGTAGATATATGTTAATTTCATTTGATTCATAACCTTTATTAGTTTCACTGTGTCTCTGTTTAATTTCTGTTTCAATGACCTCTTCATTGGTGAGAGTCGGGTGTTGAAGTCTCCCATTATTATTGTATGGAGCTCATTGTGTGTTTTGAGCTTTAGTAAAGTTTATTTTATGGATGTGGTTGCCCTTGCATTTGGGGCATAGATGTTCAGAATTGAGACTTTTTCTTGGTGGATTTTCCCTTTGATGAATATGAAATGTCCTTCATCAACATGACTGATAAGTTTTGGTTAAAAGTCTATTTTATTGGGTATTAGGATGGCAATTCCAGCTTGTTTCCTGGGCCCATTTGCTTGGAAGACCTTTTTCCATTCTTTTACACTGAGATAGTGTCTGTCTTTGTTATTGAGGTGTGTTTCTTGTTGCAGCAAAATGCTGGATATTGTTTATTTATCTACTCTGTTAGTTTATGTGCTTTTATAGGTGAGTTGAGTCCATTAATATTGAGAGATATTAAAGATAGATGACTGTTGGTTCCTGATATTTTTGTTTTTTTTTAGGTGACTTTGTGTGCTTGTGGTTCTCTCCTTTTGGCTTTGTTGTAAGATGCTTAATATCTTGTCTTTTCTTTGATGTAGGTACCTTCCTTGTGTAGGAGTTTTTCTAGGATCCTCTATAGGGCTGAGTTTGTAGATAGATATAGTTTCAATTTGGTTTGTCCTGGAATATTTTGTTTTCTCTATCTATGTTGATTGAGAGTTTTGCTGAGTACAGTAGCCTAGGCTGGCATTTGTGTCCTTTTAGAGTCTGCATGACCTCTGACCAGGCTCTTCTGGCTTTCATAGTCCCTGGTGAGAAGTGTGTTGTAATTCTGATAGGTCTACCTTTGTATGTTACTTGGCCATTTTCCCTTGCCCATTTTAATATTCTTTCTTTGTTCTGTGTGTTTAGTGTTTTATTATGTGATGAGAGGATTTTCTTTTCTGGTCTCATTTATTTAGTGTTCTGTAGGCTTCTTGTACCTTTATGGCCATCTTCTTTAGGTTGGGGAAGTTTTCTTCTATGATATCATGGAAGGCATTTTTAGGTCCTTTGAGCCTGGAATTTTTAGTCTCCTCTATTCTGATTATTCTTAGATTTAGTCTTTTCATTTTGCCCTGAATTTTCTGTATGCTTTGGGTTAGGATTTTTTTACATTTTTAATTTTCTTTGACAGTTGTGACAATTTCTTCTATGGTATATTCTACATCTGAGATTCTTTCCCCTATCTCTTGTAGTCTGTTGATGATTCTTACATCTGTAATTCCTCACCTCTTTTCTAGGTTTTCCATTTCCAGGTTTGGCTCCTTTTGTGTTTCCATTATTGTTTCTAATTCTACTTTTAGATCTTGGATTGCTTTATTCAATTCCTTCACCTTTTTGACTGTGTTCTCCTATATTTCTTTAAGGGATTTATTTGTTTCCTCTATAAGGGCTTCTACTTGTTTACCTGTGTTTTCCTGTATTTCTTTCAGTGAGTTATTTATAACTTCCTTAAAGGACTCTATTATCTTCATGAGATAGGATTTTAGGTCAGCTTCCTGATTTTCAGGTGTGTACGTGTATTCAGGGCTTGCTGTATTGGGAGAACTGGTTTCTGATGATGCCAATGTATTTTGGCTTCTGTTGCTTTCTGTCTTGTGCTTGCCTCTTGCCATCTGGTTATCCCAGGTGTTCATTGCTCTGGGTTTCTCTGTCTAGGGTTTGCCTCTTTTGTTCCTGCATTGCTTCAGGTCTCCCAGAAGACTTTTGGCCCTGGCTGTAGCAGACTATCTCTGGGCTCTTTCAACTAGGGGCTCTTCAGAGGGGTAGAGAAGCTGCTGATCTATTGTTCTGGTGGCAGTAGATCACCTAGGAGGCCTTCAAACTGTTGGATCTTCAGAGGAGCAGTCAAGCTGTTGTCCTGTGTGAAGATGTTCTCCAGCGGCCCTATGGATTGTGGTTTCTGTTTCCCTGTGTGCAGAAGAACTCCCAGGATGCTTTCAGTCTGTCAGGTCAGTTTCCCTGCATGCCACAGAGCCCCTGGGAGGTCTTTAAGACTGTGTGGTCCAGTTGCCCTGTGTACAGAAGGCGCTCCTGAGATGCCTTCAAGCTGTGGTGTCTTCAGGGGGGCAGACAAGCTGGTGATGAGTTGCTCAGTTGCCCTTTGAGCAACAGATCTCCTGGGATGCCTCAGGCTGTTGAATTAGTTGCCTGACTGCTCTGAGTACACAGGATCTTCTGGGATGTCTCGGGATATGGTGTCAACTACTCTGAGTGCAGAGGGTCCTCTAGAATGGGTCAGGATATAGTGTCTCCATGGGAGCATACCAGCTAGGAGTCTGCCCCAGCAAAAGGACTGGGCAGAAGGGGCAGAATGGGAGTGGGGGGAGTTTGGGTGGGTGATGGGTCCCGAGTCCACTGGGCTCTCAGTGGGCAGCTCTGGGACTTCAGGGGCGGGGTTCTTATCAAGTGCTCTGAGTGCAGAGGGTCCTCTAGGATGGGTTAGGGTATGGTGTCTTCACCAGGACAGACCATCTGGGGGTCTTCCCCAGCAGAAAGAACCTGGTAGAAAGGGGTCTGTTTTTCTCTTTTATGTCTTATTTCCTACTATAATTTGGATGTTTCACAGTTATTAGAGGTGTGTTGAGTTTACATTTTGACTAGTTCATGGCATTCCTCTTATTCTCTTGTCTCTTGTCCCCTTTCCTGTGAAAAAGCTTTTTTTTTTTTTTTTTTTTTTTTTTNTAAATATTTATTTCTTTATAGTTTGGTTTACTCTCATTTGCTTATTTTTTCTATAAATGTGTATCTTGCTTGGGTCATAGCCATAAAAATTCTTTCCAAGCAGTGTTTCAGAGATTTTTGTACCATGCTTGTTCCATTTTTTATAGTCTGTTTTTTTTTTTTTTCACAACGACATCTTCAATCCATTATTTGTTTGTTTTCTGTATAATATGAGATAAGGGGCTGAAATGGAAACCAAGGATTTCATTCTGTGAGTGGCTGGGTTAAAGGCTACATTGAATTGCTGGATCATAATATGTATGTGATTACAATGATAATATTAACTAAAAAACAATTAGATTCTAGTGCTAAACTTGAGGTAGATGGGGTTATTCTGTGTTTCCATATGAAGTCTTTGTACATTCAAAAAGGCCAGCCTTTACATGAAGCTGAAAACTTGAAACCACTAAAGTCAGGCCCCTAAAAACAACCCCTAACCACTTGTGAGAAAAACTATCTTTCTTTGGCTAAGTAAATGCTGAAGGCCATGTTTTGGTAAAGGCTTTGTTCATCCTGGGTTTTCTCAGGACCTTTGCAACTCCTCTGTACTTCAGTATACATAGTGATCCTTGACTTCTAATTTGTGCATCAAGAAGAGTCATATAGTATTACTCACAAGGATGTACACTGTCTTCCAAAACACTGTTCTCATTTCCTGACTTACAGAAGATAATTTGGATATAACATGTGGGAATGAAATTTAAGAAGGGTGTTGCAGCTGTTCCCCTAAAATTTGAATCAGGTCAGATCAAATAATGTAGTTTTTACTAATGGATGTTTTTACTTTTAATGTTGTGTGTCAGTGATGTAGAAAGGACTCAAATTCTATGTGTAGGTATTAGGATGACATCGAAGCCCAAAGTTCTCACTATTAAAACGGTAGCAGTATCTGTTTTCTCCTTCGCATTAGCACACAGAATTACGCTTTCTCTTTGTTTACTAACACTGGGAACCTCCTATGTATAAAACCTTTTCAGATTCATGTGAGAAACAAGTTAGTGGATTAAAGGTATGAAGCTATCAGTATCTCTGAAGAGTGTTGCAGGAGTCCTTTGGTTGGTTCCAACTTGGGGTGGGAATAGTGGCCACTGGATGCAGAAACCTAAATACAATGATTATAATTGGATACAAAGATGTCAGGTACCTTGTGGCTACAAGGAAACTAAAATTATGAAGAAGGTTGTGGTGTGGTTCTGATGGTTTGATATGAATAAGCCCTGACTGCATAAACTAATTTAGGTAGAAGTGGCTCCATGCCCCCTCTTCCTCTCGCCAATGAGGTGAATTCCTATTCAGACAAGATGGTGTTCAATAGGATATTTCAGAAAAATCAAATAAAATTCTATTTGATCTAAATTCCACAAGTGATGTTTAAGACCACTAATAAAATCTATTTGCTTAATTCCTGGCCATATTTCTACTTTATCAGACAGGGATTTAGACTGGCCTGTCCTTTAATGCAGGTGCCCTATAATAACCTACATTTTCTCAACTCAATATGGATTTATAGATGACTCATTTTAGTATAAAGAAGCTACACCTCAGGATGTTTTCCTTTATTATAACAATGGTTACACCTTCTTCTTCCTTGGAACTCTTATATGCAGAATGTGCTTTTGGCAACACTTGCCTCTTCCGTCATAACACGTGCCGATCTCATCTTGAAAATATGGGCATTGGTTGGTGTGACAGGTGTTATTCTTTTGAAAACATTTTATTGAATCATCACC
Source organism: Mus pahari (assembly GCF_900095145.1). NCBI lineage: Eukaryota > Metazoa > Chordata > Mammalia > Rodentia > Muridae > Mus > Mus pahari. The sequence continues at coordinate 37,116,641 of NC_034608.1, forward strand.
AGAAACTGCAAGAAAATGAGAAACAAATCTCAGACCATTCTCTATAGCTGTAGTGATTTTTAGCATGTTTGTGGATGGTAGGAGAGTTCTGCAGAAAGTATATAGAAAACATTTAGCATTTTAAGAAAAATTTCCACAAGTGATGTTGAAGACCACTAATAAAATCATATTTGCTCTGAATTCAATTACCAGGGAGCCCCATTGCTCAACATCCATTTAGATTATGTTTATTACATTGGAAAGAACAAATGGAGAATACTTTCTTTTCTACCTATTTTGAGACAAGTCTCATTCTATAGGTTTTACTGGCTTAGAATTCATTATTTAAGTCAGGCTGGCTTTCATTCACAGAAAGGCTCCTTCTTCTCCCTCTTAGACACTGGGAGTAAAGGATGAACCACCATCTCTGGCTGGAGAACATTCTTACCACCACAAACTCTTCAGTGGGACAGTGGTGCTATGGTGGTGGGAAGAAATGGAGCGACATTCGGCTTTCCCCACTCCAGAACTTTCTCAGAGCAGCACCACAGCCTAAGCCCCTCACTTGTTTACACTAAACCCATCTTCCTGAGTTCTATCTCAGCCTTTCTCTACATTTTATAGATTCTGCCTTCTCTCGTGTATGATTGTTGAAAGAGCAATGCCCTAAATCTAACCTTGGCCTCTACAGTGGTCATCCCCAGTCAGATCCTCCAGAGGTGACCACCTCTGGATTTTGTTTCCTTTTGTGGAAATGTAGATGCCAGCATGACTCTAAGAGGATGCTTTGTGTATTCTATGTTCCCTGGTGAAATACTTGCAGCTGATTGTCTGGTACTAGGAAGAGCAATAGAAATCAAGTTTTGAAAGTATACTGCTGCTGTGTTTGTTTTTCTTAATGGAATCATTAATCTATGCATTGGTATATATGTTTCTCCTCCTTGTTTTTGGTCAGTTTATTTGTTTCTATTAACTTGTTTTTATTTTAAAATTTTATTGGTTATTTTACTTATTTACATATCGAATGTTATCTCCATTCCAGTTTCCCCTATTCCACTGCATCCCCCCTGCTTCTATGAGGGTGCTCTCCCACTCACCCACCCACTCCTGCCTCTCCACCCTGGTCTTTCCCTATATTAGGCATTGAGCCTTCCCAGGATCAAGGGCCTCTCCTCCCATTGATGCCAGACAAGGCCATCTTCTGCTACATATGTAGCTGGAGTCATGGGTATTCTTTGGTTAGTGGTTTAGTCCCTAGGGTCTCTGGTTGGTTGATATTATTGTTCTTCCTATGGGGCCACAAGTATCAGTAAGGCTCTGGCAGAGCCTCTCAAGAAACATCCATATCAGGCTCCTGTTATTTGTTTTTATAAATTGTTACCTTGGCAAAATCTAGACAGGAAATGGGCCTCTTTTTATGTTTGTGGGAGATTATCTTGATTGTGTTAATTGATGTGGACTGACCCATTTTAACTGTGGGTGGGACCATTCCCAAGGCATGCATGATGGAATATATAAAATGGAGAAACTGAGGACGCTGGCACTCATTCATTGCTCTCTGATTTTGGACTGTGGTTTATTGTAGTTTCCTCCCCAGTGGCTATGACGAGAGTTTCTGACCAAAACATCGTATGAGAGAAAATGCTTAGTTCATAATTGAAAGTTTCAGTCAATCATTACAAGGACATCAAGACAGAAGGAACTTGAAGCAGTTAGTGGTTACATTCACAATCAAAATCAGAGAGAGGGAGACAGAGATAGCGAGAGAGAAACAGAGAGAGAGAGAGAGAGAGAGAGAGAGAGAGAGAGAGAGAGAGAGAGAGAGAGAGAGA
>NC_034608.1:37118478-37123073 GCF_900095145.1 Mus pahari
CAGAGAGACAGCCAGACAGCCAGCTACAGACACAGACACACATGTATAAACACACACATGCACACACATGCACGCATGCGTGCGTGCGCGCACACATACACACACACACACACACACAGAGAGAGAGAGAGAGAGAGAGAGAGAGAGAGAGAGAGAGAGAGAGAGAGAGAGGAGAGAGAGAGAGACACAGAAAACAAACTTGCATGCTAATGCTTAGCTCACCTGCAGTCTCTTACAGTCCAGACCCTAAACTAGGAAATGGTGACATTCTTAATGGGCATGTCTTCCTTCCTATCTTAGTTAATGGAATAAAGACAATCACCTACAGATAATCTAGACAATCTGTCATTGATATTCTCTTTCATGCCACTCTAGGTTAGATTATGTCAAGTAGACAACAGTATCAATCACATGGATACAATATGACAGGCTACTTCAGCTCCCACTGCCCTGGCTTCCCTGATACAGTGTATCATATGCCGAGCTGGGAGATAAAATAAAAAAATAAAATACTTTCTGCCTGTGTGGTTTTTTTCAGAATATTATATCACATCAGAAAAAGAAACCAAGACAATTGCTAAGCAGATGTTTGATACAATAGGATTGTTTCAGAGGGAAGGAAAGCTGGAGAGAACCCAGTTCATTCCATGTCTCCCTGATCTAACAGATGACAAATGTGTCCATTGTCTTCACAGATCAGAAAGTCCACAAAGACAGAGCTCAGAACAGGATGGATTCTTCCAGTCCTGTATTAATTTTCATTCTATCTAAGCACACTCCTGGATGAGCACTGCATCCTGCTCTTTCATAAGAATCAATTTCTGGCTTTTCCTTTACTGAGCTGTGTTAATAACAAGAATGATGTAGCTATGGGCGTTGTGTGGAGTAATTCAGTTACATTCTGTGTTTCAAACCTCCTTATGCAGTGGTTATGTCCTCAGCCTGTCTGGGCTACAACATCTCAGATTTTTCAAGGAAGGGGCTGGATTGATCTCTGCCATTTCTCACATTCTAATTCTGATCATTTTTTACCTTGGTGGATAACTAGCCATTTTTTCTGTCTTTTTTTTCCCTCTTTCCCCTTACTTGCAGAGAGACATTGAGTCCCAGTCAGACTGAATGCTTTTCAATTATTCTATGACAGCAAAGTCACATTTTGCTAATTTTAAAATCTAGTTTTCTAAAAAAAAAAAATCATTGGGAAACGTGTTAGTCTTTTGGAAAGTTTGTGATTGGTCACTAGACATCAGATATCTTTCTGTAGACTTTAATCCAACAATTTTTAGCCCAAGGGATAGATCTGCCTTACTGTTATGAAACTTGGAGTAAATATTAAAATTACATTCATGGGGCTCTCAAAGTGCCATGTCTCTCCTCCTAATTCTATTTTCCTTCCATTCCCAACCAGGTGACTCAAATTTGTGTGTAGAAGATGGGCCATTGATATTAGTCAGCTGGAAATGAAGAAAGAAATTCTTGTTAAGGCGTCACAATGGAAAACATTTGTGCCTCCCCTTGTCCTTCTAACCAGCTTCCCTGGCCTGACCAATGAAATGCTGGAGTGCTATAGTCTTGCACAGCTGACTCCAGATGGACTCTGAATGCAACTGTGGGAGATTCTTGGTGGATATTTCAGAGGTGAGTGTTGGGTGCCAGGCTGATCCAAGGCTTTTTCAGAGAACTTGATGAAAGGGAAAACCGTGTTCTTGACCAAAGTCAAGTCTGCACTGGGAACCTTGGGCCAGAGCTTCAAAGAAGCAAGGCTTTGATGAGTTCCAAGGCCACTGTGTGCTCAGTCTGTGACACACTTGAGATATTCTGTGTTCCCTTTGTACCATAGTGATTGATTAGCTTCCTGATAGCTTTTCCCCATTGTATGATACTTTTCTGCTATCCCATTTTTCTCCCTACAAGACATATATAAAAGCTGTGCTTCTTTTTTTTTTTGGATTCATAAAATGTTTCTTTTTTATTAGATATTTTCTTTATTTACATTTCAAATGCTATCCTGAAAGTTCCCTATACCCTCCCTCTGCCCCTGCTCCCCTACCCACCCACTCCCACTTCTTGGCCCTGGCATTCCCCTGTGCTGGGTCATATAAAGTTTGCAAGACCAAGGGNCCTCTCTTCCCAATGATGGCCNANTAGGCCATCNTCTGCTACATATGCAGCTAGAGACANNAGCTCNGGGGGTACTGGTTAGTTCATATTGTTGTTNCACCTACAGGGTTGCAGCCCCCTTCAGGTCCTTGGGTACTTTCTCTAGCTCCTCCATTGGNGGCCCTGTGTTCCATCCAATAGCTGNCTGTGAGCATCCACTTCTGTGTTTGCCAGGCACTGGCATAGCCTCACAAGAGGCTGCTATATCAGGGTCCCTTCAGCAGAATCTTGCTGGCATGANCATTAGTATCTAGGTTTGGTGGCTGATGATGGGATGGATCCCCGAATGGGGTAGTCTCTGGATAGTCCATCCTTTCATCTTACAAGCTGTGCTTCTTAATAAACTTACTTGGCATGAACCATCAGCTCATGCAAGGCCTTTTGACCTGAGTATTTCTTTAGTCTTTGTTCCTCTCTAGTCCTCCACTATCAGAAATCTGTAATTGAAGAACAGCCTGGCCAGGACAGAGAGATAGAAGTGAATCCTTTAGGCCATAGGTAAATTTCTTGTTGAGGCACATAGTAGTAGACATAGCAGGTGGAATTTGGAGCCACAGAATCCTGTGTCCTGAAATCCTCATCTCTGCCTCATTTTAAGGACAACAAATGAACCCAGTCTTACTGATATGCATGTTCAGAGTTTAGGGAAAGGAACAAAGAGATTCCAGATCTAAAAATGCCTCTGCCAGAGCCATGTTACACAGCTAACAACATGGGAAAGCAAAACTTTCCTAAAGGGAATGCCGAGTGGATCATCTTTTTCATTCTTGCTCAACCCTTACTGGCCGGTATACACATCATATTCTCAAAAAGTCATTTTCCATTTTGACTCTGTACAATTTGAAAACCTTTAGGGTTGTCTAACCTTACATTTGTGTGGCCTGTTGATGCCACCCCAAGGCATTCTTGAATTTGTTTTTGGGATTCATGATCCTTTCTGTAACTTCCCTTCAGCACTCAATCTCAAGGGTTCCTTTAGACCCATATCACAACTTGGATTTGGCTTTTCACCTACTGAACACTGGTCATGTGATTAGGATAAACTATATCCCTGAGGAATAGGTATTGTTGGTCCTTTTTATTCACAGAGACACTGTGAGGAATAAGTAAAAATAAAAGCCCTTGTACTTCATTCTAAGTGAGTGCTTCCTATACAAGACCTTTCAAGACATTCGGCATCTGTCAACAAGTTACTTCATCTAACACATCAAGCTCAGATTCCCCATTAGCCAAGTTTATTGTGGTCATGCGTTAAATGGGCCTATGAAAGGTCACTAAGGAGTGGGTGCCTGTCTCCCGATAGACATCTGGCCTCTTGGTCAGGTATGCCTTCCTGGGGGTAAAAAAAAAAAAATGGTTTCTACAAAGAATATTTTCTAGATGAATATTTTCATGAAAGAAGGGAGTTGAAGATATTGGAAAATCTTTATTACTAGCTCTTCATTCTGGTCAGGTTCCTTCTCTGATAGGCTGAAGCCCCTGATGCCAATTGGCTGCAGGATGTTGACCCTAGGAATGCTCTCCTGCTGATCACTCCTTAGATCCCAATCTCATTTTTCACCTGTTCTGTAATCCAGTGTACCCAGCTCTGGCCAGGGGTTCAGCAGGTCTTGGTACTTACCTGGGTTGTTCTGGAAGCTGGATAGAGAGAGGATCAGCAGCAGAAAGCAGGAGAACTTCATGATTGCTGCACGCTAAGTTGATTAAAGACAAGACCAGAGCTAGAAAGCTTAGCTCAAAGATGATCCCAGAGCACAGAATGCATCTGTAATAACAGAGAGGCAGGAGTAAGTATGCCTCTGAGAGGAGGCATAGGGAGGAGTGGCAACCTAGAGTCACAGTCCATTGGCTAACCTTCACAGTGTGTATCCCCAAGTGTCTCAAATCCAGAGTTCATGCTATTTGCCCCTTATCCAAACAGGTCACTTAAATGCTCCATTGGAAACAGCCACATTCTTTTAAAGTTTAGGTACTTCCAAGATTTTTAAACTTATAATAATTACACATTGGTCAGTTTTACTCATAGTTTATATACCAGTTGTTTTATAGTGCAGGTCAAATACAGGCAGCAGAGGGACATATTTTCCCCAGGCTTTCATGTTATTATGATGTAAATGGATCCATTTTAAAAAATATTGGCTTCTATTCTCCATCTACACCCCAGAGTTAAGACTGTCCCACAGCCCTCTGCACAGCACCCAAATCAGGTCAGGAGAGAGCTGGCTGCCCAGGGCTGGGGGGTGGGGAGCCAGCCCTGGTGGGGAATCTTTCTTGTTGGTTCTTCTTGAGGCATCGGAGGGGGAAGAGCACTGATGGAGGGTAAGACGTTGTCTTATGAGATATTCAGGGCTGCTGTATAATAGTAAAATGTTTACTTATCTAAGTCTCAGTTACTATGCTACTGTAGCTGACCTGCCTTCTGTGATCCTCTGAGG
>NC_034608.1:37123518-37159427 GCF_900095145.1 Mus pahari
AGGCCCCTTGGTCTTGCAAACTTTATATGACCCAGCACAAGGCAAGGCCTGGGCCAAGTAGTGGGAGTGGGTGGGTAGGGGAGCAGAGGTGGGGGGGAGGGGTATAGGAAACTTTCGGGATAGCATTTGAAATGTAAATAAAGAAAATAATAAAAAAAAAGAAAAAATAAAGTTCCCTATGAAAGCTAATTAAGGGAAACAGCGGGGAGATCCTAAGGGGGTGGGGCAGGAAAATATTTCCAAGTGGGGTCAGGCAAAAATTTCTAGTAAGGGAAAAATTCTTCTAGGGGTAAAATTCTTCTCTATCTCCTCATCTCTCTGTCCTCAGTACTTATACATCTTTCCGAATACATGATCACATGTCTCAAAGTTCATCACAAGTTCACACAAAAAATCAAATCGTAAAATTGAAATCGAAGTTTACAACAGAGAATGTTTACATGCATATCTATTAAGAGTCATTATCTGACTAAACATCTATCACCTGTCTCAGCTCCACAGGTTCACTGAAGATTTAAAACCATAACTAAGTTATTGGTGAAGTTTTGTATAGATAAACTCGGTTAATATTTTATCTTCTGTCTTAGCACCTATAATAAATTGTTAGTACTTTTTTTTATGACCTTTGGTTAATTGTTTTACAACCCCTTGGAATGTGCTCTGTGTAGGAGAAAGTCTGGTTACTATCTAAGAGCAATTAACTGGTAACACTTGGGAGGCTGGAAGAGTTCTCATTGCAGTTTTGACTATCAGAAAATGACCTAATAGCAGTCCCACTATAAAAGAGCTTAATAATCACATATATAATTTTAGGAATTCTTATAGGATCATCATTAAGACTTAGGGGGTCATCTACTTGTCTATATAGCATCACAACTACACAGTACATCTTCATGGATCTACAGAGATCTGCTCCAAAGTGGTATGCTATTACTTAGTGATTGTTATATATATTTAATAATAACAGGAAAAGTATATAAATAGCAGGAATCTTTCCTAAAATGATTTCCCCTACAGCCTTGCTAAACAAGGGTGAACCTGTTGTAGATTATATAGTAGTCTGAAGCAGACCTTCTCAGCAAGATCACCTGCTAGTTATTAACTTGTCCCATTATGGATGCTCAGAGCTGGTATTCCAGGAGTGCCCTCAGAACTAAGCCCAGAGGTGAGATCAACACTTTTGCTCCAATAACTGTCTAAAGCCTGGAGCACACAGGGTACGCGGACAGTGAAACAGTTAGGAACAGGATCCTTCCAGTCTCCATCTGCACCCAGAGCTAAGGCTGCCCACAGCCCTCTGCACCCAAACCCCACCCAGGAGAGAGCTGGACTCCCCAGTAATGCTGACACACCTAACTTCACAGGTTCACAGGTTCACAGGATGGACAAGCTCCAGTCAGAGAGAGCAAGACTAACTAATACCAGAGATAACCAGATGGCTAGAGGCAAGTGAAAGAACATAAGCAACAGAAACCAAGGATATGTGGCATCATCTGAACCCAGTTCTTTCAGCACAGCAAGTACTGGATACCCCAACTCACTAGAAAAGCAAGATTTGGATTTCACATCACATCACATCTCATGATGATGATAGAGGACTTTAAGAAGGACATAAATAACTCCCTTAAAGATAAAGGAGAACACAGGTAAACAACTAGAAGCCTTAAAAGAGGAAACACAAAAATCCCTTAAAGAATTACAGGAAAACACAACCAAACAGGTGAAGGAATTGAACAAAACCATCCAGGATATAAAAATGGAAATAGAAAAAAATAAAGAAATCACAAACGAGACAACTCTGGAGATAGAAAACCTAGGAAAAAGATCAAGAGTCACAGATGTAAGCATCACCAACAGAATACAAGAGATAGAAGAGAGAATCTCAGGTGCAGATACCATAAAAAGCATTGACACAAAAGTCAAAGAAAATGCAAAATGCAAAAAGATCCTAATCCAAAACATCCGGGAAATCCAGGATACAACGAGAAGACCAAATCTAAGGATAATGTTTATAGAATAGAGGGAAGATTCCCAACTTAAAGGGCCAGTAAATATCTTCAGCAAAATTATAGAAGAAAACTTCCCTAACCAAGAAAGAGATGCCCATGAACATACAAGAAGCCTACAGAACTTCAAATAGACTGGACCAGAAAAGAAATTCTTCCTGTCACATAATAGTCAAAACACCAAATGCACAAAGCAAAGAAAGAATATTAAAAGCAGTAAGTGAAAAAGGTCAAGTAACATATAAAGTCAGACCTATCAGAATTATACCAGACTTCTTGTCAGAGACTCCAAAAGCCAGAAGATCGTGGGCAGAGGTCATTGTCAGAGACTCTAAAAGCCAGAAGATCATGGGTAGAGGTCGTATAGACCCTAAGAGAACGCAAATGCTAGCCCAGGCTACTATACCCAGCAAAACTCTCAATTACCATAGATGGAGAAACCAAGATATTCTATGACAAAATCAAATTTACACAGTATCTTTCCATAAATCCAGATCTGTAAAGGATAATAGATGGGAAACTCGAATACCGGGAGGGAAACTACCCCCTAGAAAAAGCAAGAAAGCAACCTTTCAACAAACCTAAAAGAAGATAGCCACACCAACATAATTCTACCTCTAACAACAAAAGTAACAGGAAGCAACAGTCACTATTCCTTAATATCTCTTAACATCAATGGACTTAATTCCTTAATAAAAAGACATCGACTAACAGACTGGATATGTAAACAGGACCTAGCATTTTGCTGCATACAGGAAATGCACCTCAGTGTCAAAGAGAGACACTACCTCAGAGTAAAAGGCTGGAAAACAATTTTCCAAGCAAATGACCCTAGGAAATAAGCTGGCGTAGTCATTCTAATGTCAAAGAAAATTGACTTTCACCCAAACGTTATTAAAAAGATAAGGAAGGACAGTTCATACTCACCAAAGGAAAAATCTACCAAGAAGAACTCTTAATTTTGAACATATATGCTCCAAATGCAAGGGCAACCACATTCAAAAAGAAACTTTATGAAAGCTCAAAGCACATATCACACCCCTCGCAAAAATAGTGGGAGTCTTCAACACACCACTGTCATCAATGGACAGATCATGGAAACAGAAACTAAACAGAGACACAGTGAAACTAACAGAAGCTATGAATCAAATGGGTTTAACAGATATCTATAGAACATTTCATCCTAAAACAAAAGAATACAGTTTCTTCACAGCACCTCATGGTACCTTCTCCAAAATTGACCACATAATTGGTCACAAAACAGGCTTCAACTGATACAAGAAGATTGAAATAATCCCATGCATCCTATCAGATCATCGACTAAGGCTGGTCTTCAATAGTAACAAAAACAACAGAAAGACCGCATACACATGGAAGCTGAACAACACTCTACTCAATGATAGCTTCATCAAGGTAGAAATAAAGAAAGAAATTAAAGACTTTTTAGAATTTAATGAAAATGAAGGCACATGATACCAAAACTTATGGGACACAGTGAAAGCAGTGCTAAGAGGAAAACTCATAACTCTGAGTGCCTCCAAAGAGAAACTGGAGAGAGCATACACTACCCACTTAATAGCATACCTGAAAACTCTAGAACAAAGAGAAACAAATACACCCAAGAGGAGTAGATGGCAGGAAATAATCAAATTTAGGACTGAAATTAACCAAGAAGAAACAAGAACTATACAAAGAATCAACCAAATCAGGAGCTGGTTCTTTGACACAATCAACAAGATAGATAAACCCTTAGACAAACTAACCAGAGGGTACAGAGACAGTATCCAAATCAACAAAATCAGAAATGAAAAGTGAGACATAACAACAGNAACTGAGGAAATCCAAAACATCATGAGATCCTACTACTAAAGCCTATACATAACAAAAGTGGAAAATCTGAGTAAAATGGACAATTTTCTAGGCAGGTACCAGGTATCAAGATTAAATCAGGATCAGATAAATGGTCTAAAGAGTCCTATAACCCCTAAGGAAATAGAAGCAGTGATTAAAAGTCTCCCAGCCAAACAAAGTCCAGGACCAGATGGGTTTAGTGTAGAATTCTATCAGACCTTTAGAGAAGACCTAATACCAATACTCTTCAAACTATTCCACAAAATAGAAACAGAAGGAACACTTCCCAATTTGTCCCATGAAGCCACAATTATGCTTATACCTAAACCACACAAAGTCCCAAAAAGGAAAGAGAACTTCAGACCAATTTGACTTAAGAATAATGGTGCAAAATCACTCGATAAAATTCTCACAAACCAAATCCAAGAACACATGATGATCAAGTAGGCTTCATCCCTGGGATGCAGGTATGGTTCAATATATGGATATTCACCAACGTAATCCCCTACATAAACAAACTCAAAGGAAAAAAAAACCCACATGGTATTTCATTAGATGCTGAGAAAACATTTGACAAAAATCCTACACCTCTTCATGGTAAAAGACTTAGAAAGATCAGGAATTCGAGGCCCATACCTAAACATAGCGAAAGCAATATACAGCAAACCAGTAGCCAACACTGAATTAACTGGAGAGAAACTTGAAGCAATCCTACTAAAATCAGGGATTAGACCAGGCGGTCCATAGTTGCTACTATGACCTGTTACTTAGATGACTATAGCAGAGGAATCTTGCTTCCCAGGATCTCTGGGCTGAGTGTGAAGAAATCTTTTTTTGTTGAGGATTTTATACATGAGTACTTTATTTACATCATTTCGGTGCCTCCTATCTCCTCCAGTTTCTCTGTGCCCTTCTACATAAAAGTGAAGAGGTAGAACTCTCAGCTCCTCCACTACCATGCCTACCTTGGCACTGCCATGCTCCTGCCTTGATGATAATATACTGACCCTCTAAACTTGTAAGCTAGCCCCTGTTGTCATTCTAAGAGTTGTCTTGGTCATGGTGTCTGAGCATGCAGTAACACCCTAACAAAGATCTTTTGTTCTTCGAGGGAACATTGTCAGTCCAATAAAAAAAATTCCATTTAAAATACACTTGCGCCGGGCGTGGTGGCGCTCGCCTTTAATCCCAGCACTCGGGAGGCAGAGGCAGGCGGATTTCTGAGTTCGAGGCCAGCCTGGTCTACAAAGTGAGTTCCAGGACAGCCAGGGCTACACAGAGAAACCCTGTCTCGAAAAACCAAAAAAAAAAAAAAAAAAAAAAAAAAGATACACTTGCATATTTTACACAGAATTATATGTATTATAGGATATTCATCTAAAGGCCACTAAGAGAAGACTGGCTTCCAGGCAGCTAGGAGGAAGGTCTCAAAGCTCACCTTCTCCATAACACACTTCCTCCAACAAGGTCACACATAGTCCAACAAGGTCATACCTCCTCATAGTGATACTCTCTTCCTGGGCCACGCATATACAAACCACCCCAATCAACTGATAAAAATTCCACATCAGGCACGAGAAACACTGTTTTGGATTGTTGATTGGGGCTGTCTGAGACACTCTCCAAACACATTGCCTGTTGCTACTGTCCTTGGCTACACCCTGAGATGGAAGGTATGTTCTTCTTGCTACTGCCCTTGGGTGCCCCTTAGAGTTGGACTGGCAGGAAACAAAAGCAAGACACAGATCAAAGATTTGTCTCCAAAGATCCTTTAAGAGTGAACTGTTTTGCAATTTAAAAACAAAACAGAACAGAACAAAACAAAACAACATATTTTCACTTTAATTCTAGAAACAGTATCCCTAGTGTATCAATGAGAGTTGTAGTTCATAAGCAGCTATATGTCACTGTTGTGTTAAGGGCACATTGTATTGGGGATTCACATCATTGTTAGTGTGGTTCTGAGAACTGGGCTTTAGTCCCATCTGTGCCTCAGGTTTGATCTGATAAGTACATCTGGCTGTAGACACTGTTTATGAGATATCAGAATAGATCTAACAGAAGTTACTGCTTTTACCAACAGGACACCTATCTGCAACATCATACATCTTCTAGTACCTTCATGGGGGCAGGGGAGAGAGAGAGAGAGAGAGAGAGAGAGAGAGAGAGAGAGAGAGAGAGAGAGAGAGAGAGAATTCAGACACACAGAAATACAGAAAGGGACAGAGGTACTCAGAATTATGAAACAGAGACAGAGCCACAGAGATAGGCACTGACAGAAGTGACAGATCGTGAGTCACCCCAGACAAAAGCAAAGTTTATCCCTCAAAGGGACATCCCTAGTACATGTCTAGTTACTATATTTAGCCTGTAGAATCTGAGTTACAAGACTGGTGACTGGAATGTTGGGAGTTCATTCTGCATACCAGAAGGCACATTTCTCTATATTGGAAAATTGCTAAACTCAAAGGCACAATGTTTTCAGGAAACAAAAAATAACAACGGTTACTACCACAAGCAAATTAATTGTTTTTATTCACTGATTCTAGCACAGCAAGAGTAGACACAATAAAAATCTCATATGCTTATTGATTGATTTAGGGAGGAATTACCATTTGCTCTTGAAAAGGTGAGCCTGCTCATTGAGTTTGATTATTTTGAGATAGAGAGGTGCTTGGATTTTAAGACTATGTCCTTATTATCTTAAGCTTATTATCCTTAGCTTCCTACTGGATAACTTTCTGCTTTGTTTCTCAGTGAGAACCTTTATTCAATCAAGGAACATTTTTCTGGTACCACATTTCTCAATAGTGTGCACAGAATAAGCAGTTCTTCCTAACCACGGTCCTTCCAGGATCCTAGAGAGGTCTTGGGAGTGAGGTTCTTAATTAAGGATGAAGGGCACTTGCAGATAAGAAGTTTGGGAGGCTCATACCAACAATGCATGGTCACATGTTTCAGATATAACGAACACCAAGTCAATACATAAGAGGAGTGTGTATGTCCTCTTCCAGTTTCTGTGACAGATGCATGTGAGTCCAACAGTACATTTCTCTATATACGTGTACACAGTGGAACAACCTCCAGCGAACATATTCCATGTGTAGGGAAGGTGGTGTTGGTCAGATCAGTTCATGGGGAGCCATGATGTCTACCCTGCATTGCAGGCTGAGGCCAATCTTCACACAGTGTAGTAGTTGGCTACATTGTCTAACATAAACATCTTCACCAGCTGAACAAGGTGTCACAGGTTCAGAGTTATTGGTCCTTTCAGCTGAGGGAGCAGATGGAAGGAAAGAGCTGCCAAGGTTCATGTATTCTGGACCAGGGGTGCTATGAGGTTTGGAGGAAGGGATGAAGGAATACAGCCATAGGAGATGTGTGAAGTAAAAACAGAAGCAGGATCAACAACAATGCCACATATTCCAAAAAGTCAAGAACCACTACTAACTCTTGTGTGGTAAAGAATATGGGAGATGAATGTAGGTAAACCGGTCAGTGGGAGACTTGACTGGGTGAGCAATTTTTCCAGAAGGCCTTGTATTACCATGGTCTTCTAGTTGCTGTGGTGGAAAAAGAAAATGCATTGCTATATTCTGTTAGTCATTTGTCAGGCTTTGTTAGAGCAAGGTATCCAACCAAAACGTTACTGGAAAAGAACTTTGCAAATTTCCTCTGAAGCCTGCCTCGGGGGCAGGACACCTGTGCCCTCAGTGTGCATGCCCTATCTTTGTAGTGCTTTGATCCTTTCACGATTTCTGACTCCAAGTCAGAACTCTTGGTATTTTTGTCCTAAATTATATCTAACCTGATAAAATGTAGCAAGAAGAGTAAGTTGCTGTTCCCAAGTGTTGCTCTCACTTGAGTCAAATGTTAATGTTATTTACTATTCTTGGTATTCTTGGTACATATTTCCAGATGATGGAGCCACAATTTTACTGTAAACTTGCATTTTCATTGTAGTTCTCAGACTATCTTCTGTATAGAATTAACTTTCTCCCTAATCCAGAGTTCTAAGTGTGTGTAGTTTTCGCACATCTGCTTCGCACCCTGATACTGTCACTATGATATGACAGATAGTCCTCCCTCCTCTGATGGTTGTGATACGTCTGGATTCTTCACTCTCTCCAGGCAGCATTGAAGGTTGCCTCAGCTACTATTGCATGCGTGCTATTGAAAATAGGTTTTACCGTGCCTTTGTTGGAAATCTACCCACGAGCTCATATGTGAGCTGTTGACATCACCATCTATCCCACCCACCCCCCTGAGACTACAAGTGACTCTATTTTGAAGCTGTGTTAATTGTTGAATAGAAATGTCATTAACTCTCAATGAGAAGTATTAGCAAAGATAAAGAAAGAACTGTTGATAGTTCCTTACAGGACACACAGAGGTAGAGAATGCTAGTTGTTTTGTGCTGAAAATTGCTATGCTCTGGAGTTTCAGGGCCCCCTGTCCTGACTCACACAGATGCTCATACCATGCTTGTTCTCTTTCAGAGTCTTGAGTGCTTTCCGGAAGGATCCCCACAGAAGACGAGTCTATTCCAGATATAGGCATTTGGATCCTCACAGGGTTCCATTTTTTTTTTTTCCTCTCCAGAAAATATAGGATCTGCCCTTAAAGTCTGTTTGCTATTTTGTTCTCTCCCTTCAGACTTGCTTGTATGTAATCCAAGTTCCCCACGAGGACTGAGAACCACCTTAACCTGTGGTGTTTCTGTCTCTACACCCTGAGCACACGTTAAGCATTTATGTATATACAGATAGACAGGCTATACAGTTCTCGGTATCTAACCCAGGGGCATGTGCATCCTATGCAAACACTCTACAGACTGGGCTACGTACCCAGGCTGTGCTTATTTTGTGAGGTTTTGTTTAGATGCTGGTCTTTCCCACAGCACTTCACAACCTCCCACTTTAGACATTATATATGTCTCTGCCTGTGGAGGACTAACTGACAGAGTTCTTTTTTGACATCAAACTATTTTTTGTTTCTGATCTTTCTCTACTTCTGTTTAAAGAATTTCCCAAATGTGTTAAAATAGGTATTTCATCTTTTGCTTCACTTCTTTTACTTTCTAGACTTGTTTTCCATTTACTTTAAAAGTTTTTTTCACATATATTTAAGTTTTCTGATTTAGCAGTAATTCCAAAATATCAAGTACTTTCTTTCTAGGTTTTGATCTTGACCAGGATATTTCATCACATTTAGCAGCAATTTATACAGGCTTCCGGTGGCCTTGTTCTTCAGGTGCACATTGCCCTCTCCTTACTGTAGTGTTTATTTGCATATTTATGATTAATCAGAAAGATCCAAGATCTGTTTTGTGGAAGTCGTTTACCTGGAAGGAGCAGCTTTCAAAAGCTTTGTTTGATCACCAAAACGGACTGGGATTATTGAGGTGTGGAGAGCAGGCTGGTAACAAAATGTCCTTTTTAATGATCTCTGTGTGGGGGTCTGCCCTTGCAGGGCATGTCACTACTGGAGGTCATTCAAGCTGCTATAGTGTTGAACCTTATTAGCCAAGTTCGTTGTCTGAGCATGATTTTTCTGGATATTACAAAAAAAAAAATCACACCTCTTTCTCTTCTCTGCTCTAATAATCAATTGGCTATGGTGACATGAGGACACAAGAGGTTGGAAATCACGTTTTGCATCTTCATGGGTCATCGACACAGGAGGCAGGCCACACTATCCAAAGTTATCTGGGGAACAGCAGTGATGGGAGGAAGAAGATTTGAACCGTCCCTAGGGAAGCTGGAACCTTGCTGATGCTGATCTGCAAAGCACAGAGCGAGGCAGCTGGGCGAGTCTGGATGATTTCTGTGGGCTTAGAGATATAGTGTGGTGTCATGTTGTCTGAACACTGATCTTCAAATGACTAAAGTGGAAGAATACCATCTCCTAGGATTTGTGACTGAGAGAGGAGCAGGCTTTTGACTGGTTGGTATGAATGCCACAGATATGGCCAGAGGGCCTGTTACTACCTTGCAGGTGTGCCTGACACTGACACACTCAGTTTTGACTTCTGTGAGATTATACTTGTCTGCCATCCTGTGATATTTATCTTTCTTGACAAGACTTTTAAACTTAGGAAAATGTTGACTGGTTTCAGACACTTACAAGGACAGGACTCCATTTTCTCCCCCACCTGAATGATATCCATCGTGTATTCAAGCATCTCATTCACTTGAGCCACACTGAGATTAATTTCGCACACTGATTAGTATGAATAATATTGCAGTGAACATAGGTTTGTAAATATATTAGGGTACATTTGGTCCTTTTGGACCTATAAGCTCACTACTTGGAAGCTATCACTGTTGCCAGTGCTTGCTCACTTTATTTATTTATTTATTTATTTGAGAAATACCATGCAACAAATAATATCCACCATTAGCTGTCACTGCTTCAGAGGTGGTGGGACTAGGAAGAATGACAAATGAGGCAGACTCAAATCTCATGTAATATTCATGAAGTTTTATATACAGCCTCACATAGTTTATACTCTGAGGATTAAGAAGAATCATATGTATAATCGCCAGAATAAGCCACAGGTAGCAAAGGATATGCTGTCCCATAGAGGCATAGGAAGGGTAGTTTAAACATTTAGTTGACTAACATTGGCAAGCAATGACAAGTAATCTGAAGGAAACTGAGTCCTACCTGGTACACCTGGGAGGAACATGAAAACCAAGTCCAAGAGCAAGTCCATGTTTTGAAGAAACTGAGGTCACAAGATTCTTGTCTTGTTTTCCTGAGACGTTCTCATGAGCACAAAATTCGCCTCACATGAAACCCTTCTTGGGTTGTGTTCCAGCGATTAGCTACTTCCCTGATACTAGTCTACATTCCTACCAGTAGCTTAAAAAATTCACCTTTCATTTTTCTTCAACTCTGTCTTTCAGTTTTCAGGTAGCAGCCTCTGAATTAAGAGGGAAACGACATCTCTTCATACTTAAATTTTCATTTTCTTAATTATTTTTGAGGCTGAACCCCTTTTCATGGATCATTTGTCCATTTTCATGTTCTTTTGGAGAAACATCTGTTTGAATATTTTGCCTGTTTTTCACTAATACCCTCTCTCTTCTTCCCTCCCTCCCTTCTATCCCTCCTTTCTTCCTCCTTCTCTCTCATAATCTCTTTAAATTGCTTTTTTTCTCTTTCAAACATGTATATTCTTGCTCTGTTAACCACTGTCCTTAAACTCACCATATTGTCCTAAATGGCCTTGAAATGAAAGCAATCCTACTGCCTCAGTCTCTCAGGGCTGGGATTATAGGTGTGGGTCATCATACCTGAAACGTTCTTTTTCTCTTTTTTATTTAATTACATTAATTGCTTATAGAATTTGGTTTTTAATCTATTTATAGGCATGTGATTTGCAAATATCTTCTTAATCATGGGCTTAATTTTCAACTTCCTTTGCTGTTTGTTTGTATTTAGTTTAATATAAATATGTACACAGTTCTGTGAGTTGCCTGAGCTTTTGAGTTATATCCAAGGTCTTGTCTCCCAGTTCAATGTTCTGAAGAGGCCAAAGTAGTAGGATAGACTCCATGTTGATCTCCAGACTCCACTTTAAGTTGCTTGTACTCACAGTGACATGTCCCCCACCCTTGGAATCTGTGAAAAAGACCACAAAGTGTTCTCAGTAGTTGAAAATAGACATAACAGCTGTGGCCAGCTCACAATAACAGGAAAAAATGGCCACAAAAACAGGATGAGTTAAGAAACACAGGACCCCCAATAGAGGAGCTAGAGAAAGTACCCAAGGAGCTGAAGAGGTCTGCAACCTTATACGTAGAACAAAAATATGAACTAACCAGTACCCCCAGAGCTCATGCCTCTAGCTGCATATGTAGCAGAAGATGGTCTAGTCAGCCATCATTGGGAAGAGAGGCCCTTTGGTCTTCCTAACATTATATGCCCCAGTACAGGGAACACTAGGGCCAAGAAGGGGGAGTGAGTGGGTAGGGGAGCAGGGGGGAAGGCTATAGGGGACTTTCGGGGATAGCATTTGAATTGTAATGAAGTAAATACCTAATAAAAATTGAAAAAAAAAAAGAAAAAAAAAGAAAAAGAAAACATGAGTTATTCCCAGGTCAAGATGCTTCTTTTAGATGTGTGGTCTCTCCTTGTGGTTTGAACAGATGCAATCAGTCTAAAGGCCAACATTCCTTTATCCACTTACCCAATCTTGTAATGCCAAGGCTTGAAAACCCCTGCTTACAATTTTTTCCCTATATAAACCCTAAGCCCTTAGACCAGGGTGTCACTTTCCTAACCTGTTCCATGAGGAAGATTTGTGACCCAAGTCTGAACTCAAACTAAGACTCTCCTGTGACTGCATCTGAGTTGTGGTCCCTGGTGGTCTCTTGGTGGGGGGTGTCTCATGATTTGGGTATAACAGTTTCAAAGGCTTCCTACTATGATTTACTGTTAATTTTACAAACTTAAAGTATATACTTAAGTCTTTAATCCATCTTAGTTGATTTTGTGGATGACATAGGAAAGGAACTGAGACTTAGAAATCCAAATCCAAATCCAGAATTTCATCCAGTGAACGACAAAATTACAATGTAATTTGTAATCCTAGGGCTGCAATGCAGGCAATATTTTAAAATGAGAGAGTGGGATGCTTAATGCTAGATTAATGATATATGGATGAAGTTGGGCTAATCAATCTACTAAATTTCTGCCATTAGACACAGTTTCTCCACCCTGTGTGAAGAAATTTACCCTTCCTTGCTTAAGGAGATCTCTTACTTTAGACAGGTGCCATGCAAAACATTGATGAATCTCCTTAGGACCTTTATACAGTCTAGTAGTATTTATAGATCTAGTGACACCCAACTTACAGCAGTCTCTCAGGTTGAGCTACAAAATATGACCCTTGAGGGTGTATACTGCTCCCTAAAGATACACTTAAATTATCTAGTTCATAGAAACTAATTTGAGGACTACATATTTGAATAGATATTAATTTCATAATGTAAATAATAAAGTCACCAGGGTCAATCATGTCAGGTGTATTGACATGCTTCTATTATGCAGAAATATTGTAATCTGCATTTAGGGGAGTAAGAAAGGATGCTAAGTATATATTTAGTTGTTTGAGTGACAAATGGAACAAAAGGCTTCCTATATTTTGTAAACTGCAAATTCTGACCTCCTTTGGGTTAATACGAAGGTATTCAACCCCATATTAGTGCTATTGGAATGTGAGACATTTGGTGGCTCACTCCAACACACCATACACTACTGCATTCATTCTGCTAACCCTTGTGGGGATCAATGTTGATGAATGCAGGCAACCACAACTGACCAACATGAAGAAAGTAAGAGACTGAAGCGCTCACGTCTAAATGGGATACCTGTATCACCTTCCCTTGCCCCAAGGATTAGAAATCATCACAAAAAGGGGGAGGCAGAAATATTTTTAAGAGTCTGCAAGGAAATAGTAGTTGCTGAATATGACAGAATCCTGTGGATAGTCTAGACTTCTAGAATCTTCTGTAGGGTTGGATTGGTAGATATTGTTTAAATTTGGTTTTGTCCTGGAATATTTTGGTTTCTCCATCTATGTTGATTGAGAGTTTTGTTGGGTATAGTAGACTGGGCTGACATTTGTGTTCTTTTAGGGCCTGCATGACCTCTGTCCAGGCTCTTCTGGCTTAAAGTGTCTCTGTTGAGAAGTCGGATATAATTCTGATAGGTCTGCCTTTATATATTTCTTGGTCTTTTTACCTTACAGCTTTTATTATTCTTTCTTTATTCTGGGCATTTAGTGTTTTGATTATCATGTGATGAGAAGATTTTCTTTTCTGGTCCAATCTATTTGGTGTTCTATAGGCTTNTTGTACATTTATGGCCATCTCTTTCTTTAGGTTGGAGAAGTTTTCTTCTATGATTCTGTTGAAGATGTTTTTGGGTCCGTTGAGCTGGGAATCTTCATTCTCCTCTATTCTTACTATTCTTAGATTTGGCCTTTTTCGTTGTGTCCTGGATTTCCTGAATATTTTGGATTTGGAGTTCTTTTTTATGTTTTGAAGTTTCTTTGACAGTTTATATCAATATCTTCTAAGGTATCTTTTACACTTGAAATGCTCTCTTCTATCTCTTGTATTCTGTTGGTAATGTTTACATTTGTAATTTCTGATCTCTTTCCTAGGTTTTCCATTTCCATGGTTGCCTCCATTTGTGTTTTCTTTATTGTTTTTTTCTTCCACTTTTAGGTCTGGGACTGCTTTATTCAATTCCTTCACCTGTTTGATTGTGTCTTCCTGTATTTGTTTAAGGGATATATTTTTTATTCTTTAAGGGCTTCTATCTCTCTCAGGGGACTCAGGTCCTCCATCCCTCTGGTCCCATGATTGCTTTCTTCTTCCTCCCAAGTAGGATTGAGGCATCCTCATTTGGGCCCTTAGGCTTGTTAACCTTCTTGAGTTCTGTGGATTATATGTTGGATATTCTGTACATTTTTTCCAACTCTTCCATAAGAGTCCCTGACCTCTGTCCAGTGTTTGTCTGTGAATCTCTGCATCTGTTTCAGTCAACTGCTGGGTAGAGCCTCCGAGCAGAGGACAGTTATGTTAGGCTCCCACCTGCAAGCACAACAGTATGTTAGTAAAGTCAGGGATTGGTGCTTGCCTATGGGATGGGCTTTAAGTTGGGCTAGTTATTGGTTGGCCATTCCTTTAGTCTCTGCTCTATCTTTGTCTCTGCATTTCTTTTAGACAGGACAAATTTTGGGTCAAAATTTTTGTCGGTGGGTTGGTGTCCTTTTCCTTCTACTGGGGATCCTGCCTGGCTATTGGAGGTAACCTCTTCAGGTTCCGTATCACCAGTGTTGTGTGTCTCTGCTAAGGTCACCTACATTGACTCCTCAGATCCTCACCCATCCTTGTTTTCTGGGACTTCCTAGAGATTCACCCACCCACCCACCAACTCACATCCAACAGCTGCAGATTTCCATCCATTCTCCTGACCCTATGGCCCTCTTTCCTGTCTCTTCCCGCACCTGATGTTGACCCCCTTCCCCTCCTGATCCCCTCTCCCATATAGGTCCCTCCATCCCTTCACCTCCTATGACTATTGCCCCTTCTATGTGATATTGAAGCATCCTTACTTGGGCCTTCATTCTTGTTTAGTTTCTTTGAGTCTGTTGGGTGTATCATATGTATTCTGTACCTTATGGCAAATATCTACTTATCAGTGCCTACAAACCATGCATGTTCTTTTGGGTCTTGGTCACCTCACTTAGAATGATGTTTTCTGGTTCCATCCATTTGTATGCAAAATTCATGGTGTCCTTGTTTTTAATAGTTGAATAGTTTTACATTGAACCACATTTTCACATTTTTTTCTATTCATTCTTCAGTCGATGGACATCTGGGTTGTCTCCAGTCTCTGGCCATTATGAATAAAGTTTCTATGAACATAGTAGAGCAAGTGTCCTTGTGGTATGGTGGAGCATCTTTTGAGTATATGCCTAGGAGCAATATAGCTAGGTCTTGAGGTAGATCTATTCCCAATTTTCTGAGATTGATTTCCAGAGTGGTTGTGTAAGTTTGCAATCTCATCAGAAAAGGTGGAGTGTTCCTCTTTCTCCACATCCTTGCCTGCATGTGCTGTCACTTGAGTTTTTAATCTTAGCCATTCTGATTGGTGTAAGATATAATCTCAGGGTCTTTTTGATTTGCATTTCCCTGATGACTAAGGATGTTGAACATTTCAAGTGCTTCTCAGCCATTTGAGATTCCTCAGGTGAGACTTCTCTGTTTTTCTCTGAACCCCTATTTAAATCAGAAAGGAAGAAGTAAAAGTATCACTATTCATGAGTTATATGATAGTATACATAACTGATACCCCAAATTCTACTAGAGAACTTCTATATCTGATAAAGAATTTCAGCACAGTGGCTGGATATGAAATTAACTCAAATAAATCAGAAAGCCCTCCTTTATATACATGATAAGTGGGCTGAGGAAGAAATTAGGGAAACAGCACCTTTCACAATAGCCACAAAAATAATAAAATATCTAGGTATAACTCTAACCAAGGAAGTGAAAGACCCATATGACAAGAATTTTAGGTCTCTGAAGAAAGAAACTGAAGAGGATATTAGAAGATAGAAAGATCTTCCATGTTCATGGAACAGAAAATTACATGTTTTAAATGTTTATTTATTCTTTTCACATATTCTTGTCATCCTGACCCCTGTTTCCCCTCTCTCCTCTCCTCCAAGTCCCTTCCACACACCTTCCCTCTCCCTCAGATCCATTTCTCCTCCATTTATCTTCAGGAAAGGGAAGGCCTCTCATACATATGATATGTCATCCAAACACGGTGTATCATATTGCACTAAGACTAGGCACATCCCCTTATATTAAGGCTGAATGAGGCTCCTAGGAGGAGGAACGTGTCCCCAAAGCAAGCCAGAGTCAGAGACAGCCCCATTCCCACTGTTAGATATCCAAAAGCTACACAACCATGACATATATGCAGAGGACCTAGGTCAGACCCAACTGGCTCCCTGATTGTCATTTCAGCCTCTATGAGCCCCTATGAGTCATGCTTAGTTGTTCTGTGGGTCATTTTCTTGTGGTGTCCCCGATCCCTCTAGCTCCTACAATCCTTCCTTCCCTGAACTCTGCCTAACTTTTGCCTGTGGGTCTCTGCATCTGCTCCCATCAGTTGCTAGATGAAGCCTTTCTAGTGACAATTATGCTAGACTCTGGTCCTCAAGTATAGCAGAGTATCATTAGAAATCATTTCATTGACTTTACATCTTTCCTTTTATTTATTTTAATTAATGAAAATTAATTAACTTTTGCTGGTCATGTATGTTTTTTTCCTAGGTCTCTGGGCTATCCAGCCTCTAGTTCCTGGCCCTCCAGACAGTACCAGGTGTGGGTTTTCTCTCATGGCATGGATTCTAAGTTGAACCATTAATTTGTTGGCCACTTCTGTAAGTTCTGGGCCACTTTTACCCCAGCACATCTTTCAGGCAGGACAAACTGTAGGTCGAGTTTTGTGGCTGGGTTGATATCCTAACCTCTCCACTGCAAGCCTTGCCTGAAGACAGCCTGTTCAGGCTCCGTATCCCCTATTATTAGGAGTTTTTGCTAGGTTCACCCTTTCCCATGCCTGGGAGTTTCCATTGGACTAGGTTTCTACCTTGCCCTTAAATGTGCCCCCAATTCCAGTTGTTTCTCCCAGTACTCTCTCCCTCCATTCCCCTCCACCTGTTTCCTTCTGCTCCAGAACCTTTCACCAATGTGCCTAGGAAATCTATTGCCCTTTCCCAGGGAGATCCATGTATCCCTTTAGAGTCCTGCTTGTTACTTAGCATCCCTGGGTCACTGGATTGTAGCATGATTATCCACTATAGCTAATATCCACTTATAAGTAAGTATATACCATGCTTATCTTTCTGGTTCTGTGTTATCTCTCCGGGGTATTGTTATGGTTCCACCCATTTACCTGCAAATTTCATGATGTTATTTTCTAACCAACTGGTAGTATTCCAATGTGTAAATGTACTACAATGAATAAGTAAATTGTCCTTGATGGAAGGGCATCTATGTTGTTTCCAGTTTCTGGCTATTATGAATAAAGCTGCTATAAACATAGTTGAGCAATTATAGTCCTTGTGGTAGGGTAGATCATCCTTTGTATACGCCAGTAGTGGTAGAGAAAAATTACACTTTTAAATTTCAGAACGTGGGCAGGCATAGCAGATAGGACAAGCGATTGAACTGAGGGAGGGGCTTCTGGAGCGCTTAAATGTGTAACTCTTAAGGGGATCGGAGTGGAAACTTCTGGGTTCTTTGTAAAGTCAGTTGTGTCAGATGGTGTTTTGTAAAGGAGTGCTTTCCTGAAGCAGATACAGGTGAAAGGATGCTTTGCTAAGGCAGAGTCGTGAAAGAACGTCTCACTGAAGCTGATACAAATTAAAGGATGTTCTTCTAAAGCAAGCCCTTGAAAGGACCCAGGATGAAGTATTCTTCATGAATGACACACATGTATTGATCCACCTTACCTTACATAATTAAGTTCCTTTTGTCGGGACTCCATAGAGAAAAATGCACCAGAAAAAATTTATGGTGGTATGTTGCAGCTTCTTGCTGCTTCTGAGGACTCTGGCTGATTGGTAGAGTAATGTTAGCTGAGACAGACTCATGTCGAGTTTTGTTAAGACAGACTCACATCCTGAGACAAGACACATGGTAAGGCAGGGCCCGTGGAGGACACGTGATGTTTGGAGGGAATATAAATAGAACTCAATAGACTACGAGAGGGGTTTTCTGGCAGAGCTAGTTCTATCTATTTTTGGTCTGGCATCTTCACTGATCTTCACTTTGTTTGAGGTGGGGCCAAAAACTTCTGGTATCTCCTCTGGTCCAAATCCTTCCTGCTAACTCCTGCTGATTCAACTGAAGCCTGGATGTTCCTGCTAGGTAGTGCCACCATTGCTGCTATTCTGACATTACTAAACTGAACTGCTGATATATCCATAAAGGATTTATGAGTGGATCAAACTGCCAGAACTGACCTGTGAACTAAACTACTTAATTTCCTGACAATGCAGATGGGATTTGCTCAAAAAAAAAAAAAAATCTGAACAGGTCCACTTCCCCTGTATGCTTTCTTTTCCACTACCTCTGGTGGGTGATAAATTAGAAGGGAGGTTAAAGTGTTTAAAAAACATCATAAAAAACAGATTTGAAAAATTAAAAGCCACAGGGGAAGGGCATTCTTCTCATTTTCTTAGCGTATCTTTGAATGTATTATGTTTCTTGAAGATTCTGGCACTGCCAGTTTCCTGGGGGATGATTTTCAGGTGATTAGGTCATTTAAGGGAATGAACAATAGTAAGTCTATGTGGCTTTTATGATCTCTTTGGCATATCTATCCATCTATCTATCTATCCATCCTATATCTATTATCATCATCTATCTGTATGCATATATGTATATAATCTATATATCTATCTTTATCTATCTATCTATCTATCTATCTATCTATCTATCTATCTATCTATCTATTAGTTGAGCGACCTATTATCTATTATCTGTATATGTGTACATATATCATCTATCTATCTATCTATCTATCACCTATCAATCTTTATATCTATCTATCTACCTACCTGATTAAGTAGAATTAAAGAAAGTTAAGAACCAAACATGTAAAATTTCTGTGTTTTATCAGGAGGTAATCACCTTCGCGCAGTAAAATCTCAAAAACTATGCCTCCATCTATTGCATATGTTAAGCGTTAAAGGCAATTGTGATGTGACCTTCCTATATTTATATAGCATTTCAAATTCCAAGGAGAGAAATTTGTAATAGTTTTTTTTTTCTTTACAATTGGTATGTAAAGAAGCTGGAGATGAGAACCTAAGATGACTACAAGGTTGGACTTTATCTTTTACAACTTTTGATCCTGCCAGTGTCTGACTAGATGCATAAATAAATATGTAGCATACTACTGAAAACTTAGAGGGCTAATTGTTCACTTTTAGTCATGAACCACTGCGCAACCATGTGCTACGGACTGTTTATCATGGGCTGTTTATTATTGGACCAGTGAGACCATCAATCTGGACATTTCAAAATACCCATCATCAGTGAAAGGGATTCACTTTTGGTTAGTCCTAAGAGGAACCGGAGGGTACAAGCTAGTCAGTGGTGAAGGAGTTGCAATTTCCCAGGACTCTCCTAAGATCCAGGCTGGTATGGTCAGAGTCAGGTTACATTGTTTCTCAAATTTCAGATGGAGAAAATATCTGTAATCAAATCACTTTGTCTGAATACTGAAAGAGGAGAGCTAGTTAATGTTTTTGATCCTGGTGACAACTTTTTTTATTTTATCATTATTGACTTTTGTTTATGTATATAACTAATAGGGTTGGAAGGTGATACTGTTGCAGGTTCAGGAGATAAGAGTCTCAGATGAATCTCAGAGAGTTGTAAGAGTTTACTGAAAAAAAAAAAACCATGATGATGACCCATTCTCACACACCTGGGTGTAGATAGGCTCATGGTGATGTCGACCTGAAATGCAAACAACCTTGTATGATGATGTTGGGGTAAAACAATTTCCTCTGGGAATGACCTCATACTTCCACCATGCAGCAAAGATTGTTGTGCCGACATATGACTAAAGTGATACAGTGATACCCATGTGTATAGTAATCACAGTGGTAGGTATATAATAATCACATGCTGGTAGAAGGAGAGGAATATCATCTTGAGACTCAAAGGAGTTCAGATATTACTCCTCCTGTGCGCAGCTACAGGTAATCTTTCAGGACATGCTGGCCTACATAAAATGTAGAAGTGTGATCGAAAATAAGATGCTATGAAGAAGCTGGTGAGAAGCTGTCACAGAAGATGGGGGTTCAACGTTTAGGTAACTCTTGTGACTGGAATGAGAAATGTCCCTCATAGGCTCAAGTAGTTGAAGGCTTGGTTTTCATTTGGTGATGCAGCTTGGGAGAGGTTTCAGAGGCATGGCCTTGCTGAAGGAACTGCGTCACTGGCGATGAGCTCTGAGAGATTTATAGCTTTCCACCACTTCCAGTTTGCTCTCTCTGTCTTGTGTTTGTGTGTGGAGCCGTCCTCACAATCGCCATGGCAAGATGGCGCTGGCATCCGGTGTTCTAACTGGTAAACAAGTGGTCTGCGCATGTGCCGGGTAAATTTCCATCCCTTGCGCCCTGCCTGTCCCGTGGCGTCATCTGGGCTGATAGTGAGCAGCCAACCAGGGAGCTACACATCCTAGGCGGAGAACATTTCCTATATAAGGGAGAGGGTTTTTCACCTCGGGGTCTCCGCTTTCGAGTAGCTTATGCATTGCCTCTCGAGATGCATTAAAGCTTTACTGTAGAAGGATCCTAACGATGTGTCACGTCGTTCTTGCTGGCGAGACGGTAGTGCGTCGCATGTTTGTGTAAAGGATATTTTATTTTAGCTTCCTGCTCCTACCACAATATCTGTAGCCTGTGGTCATGCTTCCCTGCCCTGATAGGACTTTTATTTATGGAACCCTAAACTAAAATAAACCCTGTCTTCTCTAAAAGTCACCTTGGTCATGGTGTTTTATCACAGCCATAGAAGAGCAATACAGGGATACAGGTGTTTTGGGGTCACCCATTCCCTTGTAAGAAATATCTCTGTTATGCACTTCTATTATGAAGCCAAATTAACTTACCAGTTCACCAATTTTGAGTTGTGTTGAATTATTTCTTAGGACTTTCACTGGTCCTCTATGCGAATTAAATGGGGAGTCAATCGTTTTATGATGGAGGTATCTTTCCAGCCTCAGGATTACTTTCAATCTTCTGACAGAGCTAAGTTTGTTTTAAAAACTTGTTTTAGCTTTGCAATTATGATCTCCTGGAATTATGTGTAGTTTTAACGTCTCTTTTGAAATACTAGTAATTATTTTAATAGAAAAATTTAGGGGCATTTTTCTAAACATTTCCACTGTTCCAATTTAGCTCAAAAGAGCTTTTACTCCCGTGATCCCAGCACTCTGCCGTTTATCCCATTAGGATAACTGTAACTCGCCCATTAGGATATATCTGTGTGGACAGCAAAGGGGAGAAGCACAGGATGGGCAGTAGTGAATTCAAAACGACTATTGAGAAAGGGAGAAGAAATGCTTTGCTGGAAAAGCAAAGGATTTTACTGTATGACATGACCACTAGAGGGCGGGATTGCCTATCTTCTGATCTTGGCTTCTCATCACTAAGAATCTTATACTGTTTGTTGTATGATTCAGAATCCACTTTTCATATGTTTTCTTTTCTCTCAGTAATTTTCTATTTGTTGGCCCCTATGTTGTTTCTTGTGGTTCCCCACTTTTCAGTACTATATTTGGACATGAACCCCATATCTCACCGCTGCAGAAAGATACTGTTTCTGTGGCTCCCATTTCTATTGCTCATGTCCGAAGAAAAGATGCTCTAAAATACCTTTAGTAAGTATCATTGGATTTTTTTCCTTGACAAGGGGGAAAAGCTTTGAAAGAGTCATAATACTCAGAGAAAGTCTCGATTGCTGCCTCAAAGAAACCAAGAGAATTATGTATCATAAATGGAAGTGTACTACTAATAGATAAAATATAAATTATAAAATGAAATGAAATAAAAATTTGAATAGTTTAAATGCAAAATATTGTAGAGGATTATGATATTCAAATGGAGCCACCGAAATGTGGAGAAAATGATCAAATAATATGAGGTTGAGTTTTGTAAATCGCACATGTTCCTTGAGTACTGAGACTGTTCCTTAACTCAGTGTCTGATACTACCAAATTTAAAGTTTTACAAAGCCACTGTGTCAGATCTAGACCAAATAGGCTTGAGTTAGCTATGCATAGTATATAAAACGAGATCGCACTTACTAGCCATCAGCAGAGAGATCACACACGCGCACACACACACACACACACACACACACACACGCACACACATACCACAGATGCAAAGTCTTTTGCTTCATGGTTTCTTGGTCCAGAGTTTACTCACTCAGTTGGCTGCTTAGAAATATCTTTTGGAAACTTCCTTTTAAATGCTCCCCCTAGTAGTGAACCATGTCAGGCGCCATTCTGGAAGCTACCTTCACTCACAGGCAAATGCCACTTATGTGAGAAGTTGCTCCCCGTGGCCATAGCATCTTCCCTCATGAGCTTCCTAAAGTCTCCAGATAACACGTCATCCTTACCAGACATGAGGCTTCAACAGGGGAGAAGATCCACCACCTTTATCATCCACTGAAGAGTCTTCTGTCAAGGTTCTAGCCCTTAGATTCTTCTACAGTTGTCGGGCACTGTTGCGCACATGCCATGGCACATAAATCCCCATGGGGTGTGCGCTAAGAAAGGAACACGGTAATGTATAATTCCCCAGTGCTGGACAATCCCTAGACCTGGTAGACACTAGAATCTAGTCCTTCCCTCCCGGAGACCTGTCAGGGTGGAGGTTGTGACAGGTACTAGCCACAGATAAGCTTCTTATTGTTATAGGCCGGAATTACATTTAAAAATCAAATACAGATTAGCAGTAAAATACATATTGCTCAAAGTGGATTAAATTACTAAAATGCTACAACCTGATGGTGTTTAAAGGTAATTAAGAAACATTTCAATAAAACTGACTGCACGGAAGACTTATTTACTCAGGTCGTAGGCTAGCTCATAAATATTATAGATCTTTGTTTGCAAGCACTGGCTACCTGTAGTCACAGCTTGAGACCAGTCATCAGAGATAACCATCACAGACTAACTTGTGTGGGCTGCAGGGAGAAGGACAAGGAACTAACATTAAGGTAGTAAGATGTCTTTTTGGCACTGACACATAACTGACTCTGTGAGATTGAGTGTCCACCAGGACAGTAGGCAGTCATAAACTTCTCTTCAAAATGAAAACATTGAGAAGAATTATCTATAAGATTTTTTTCTCATATTGTGAGTGAATAATATCATTGTCTGCAGACAGTATGCTCCACTCCCCAGTTGCTAAAAATCATTTATCTCAAATGCACACATGTGTATTGTGAAGACCTAGTTTAGACATATGTGCATAATGTGTGGGAGTACAGTTGTGTGTGTGCATGAGTGTGCACTTGTGTGTGTGTGCTTGTGTGTGCACTTGTGTGTGCTTGCACATGCTTGTCATATGAAGTCAACAGATTCATGATTATACTGCTACTTCCATAATAAAGATACACAATAGTTCTGTCACCTCCAAGAATTATCTAAGCCCCCTGGAAGCTAGCTGGAAGCTAGCCACTTCCCATCCTGGGCAGGAGGAGGACTCAGGGTTCAGAAATATTGGCAAATAACATTGCTATGGCATCCAGTGAGACTCAAAGCCACAGGGTTGAGTGCAGACGTCAAGGTAGCATGTGTAATAAGATGGGAAAATGTAGGTGATGTAGCTCTAGCAAGAAGAAAACTAGCAAACTCAGGCAGAGACAGTGAGTGGGGAAAGTCAGCCAAGGAGATGCCCTCAGAGAGATGTAGAGAGAATGGAAAAGGGGTGTGTATGTGTGTGTGTGGGCAAACCATATTGTAGAACATCTCAGAGAAGGCCAGGAAGACAGATGCAGGTCTTAGACTGTTGTGAGCAACTGGTGCCTTTGTGAAGAGAACAGTGGCTTCTTTACAAAGACACATACTACTGGTTTGGTAATGGACTTTTACACAGTTTGAAAAGTGGGAAATTCACTGGAGTGGGCATAGCAGTGATTTATAGCATATGGCTAGCTAGAGTGTGCCATTTTTCTGCAGGGAGCATTTGGGGGAAGTATCTACTTATTCTCTTTGTGACTGATTGTTTTCTCCTCTCCTTCCACTTTGACTTCTGAGAACTGCCACACATTTATCCATGGCCCTTGTTCTTCCATCTTCACCCAGAACATTATTTAATGGACATGCTAAGAATATGAGATGTAAAAGCCAGAAGTCTAACTTATAAGTGCAGTAAGTCATAGATTGAATGTAGCCTCATCTGTAGTTAGGCACTGAGTTCAGGACTTCTGAGGACTGTGATGTCTGCATAGGCTATGATTTAAGTTTTCACTATACTCAGCAAGTGTGAGACATGTTTATGCTATAGCCAACCTGAATTTTTATATGAGCTCTGTTCTATATGGAACTCCATGTTTTAGGCCATCCAGTGTATGGAAGTCAGCCTAAATAACTTCTCACAATGTTTGGCAGGTGTATTGATGAAACGATCTGTGTCTAGCAGGTAGCTCATTTACTGTGAGGGACAAGTTTGTTCTATTTACAGGTATCAGAAATTTAAGAAGACCCATTGTCAAAGATCTGCTTAAAGCCAGGAAGAGAACTAGAGGAGGCAGCTCATCTGAGTCACAGGCCAACTCTTCCATCATACCTGCTTCTTTTTTATTTTATTTTATTTTACTTTTGTTGGAGAATGGAACAATCCATAGACCATGACAGAAAGAGAGTGTGTAGACTTTGATAACAGGACATGTTGTCAGCCCCGTAGAAGGTCAGACCCAGGGAGGCCATTTTCTGCTATACTAGACACTGAATAGACCTGACTTCACAAAGTCCAAAACTTGAGAAGAGGCCAGTGCGGGACAGTCCCGAGAAGTTTCTTCTGACATTCTGCTCATGGCTGGTGCTGAGAATTCAGTGTTTCTTTCTTTTCCTGCAGCACAGGAAATTGGCTTGGCAGGTCCCAATCTTTTGTTCAAAGGTAAGGCATTCAGTTTCACATTGGCCTTTCATCTTTTTACAGAGGAACCTTCTGTACAATGTGCCCCTGGCTAGGGGGAGAGGGCAACTGTTAGTCATCTAGTAATCTTTCACTAGGCCAAAAAGTGAATACTTCATTACTTCATCAGAGACAGAGAGGGACAGACACTCACACAGAGACAGAGACAGAGACAGATAAATATACACAGAGAGATGAGAGAGAAAGAGAGAGAGAGAGAGAGAGAGAGAGAGAGAGAGAGAGAGAGAGAGAGAGAGAGAGCTGGCACATCGTTTGCTATCAGTGCCCTTAGCAACCATCTGCAGGAACCACACATCATGTAATCTGTTCCAAGCAGCTAACTTATATGGAAAGAGAGTGTCTCTCCCTAGGAAGGCAGCAATCAACTCCCCAACTCCAAGAAGCAAACCTTCCCAACAAGATTCTCCCTTTGTATTTCTAATAGTGTCTGATATAGATCAAAATGCAAAGACAGTACGATTGCTACTATAGGCAGGTCAACAATAAACCATGCCCGATAGCATATGATCTTAATGTTTCAGAATCCAAAATCAGTCAACAATGCTCTCCTGATTGGCACTCGCAGAAAAGAAATGCAAGCACAGAGTTCAAGAACCTAACTGGGAGCCTGGTTTGCCAGGGAGAGCTCAGCCCGGACTGTTCCTGGCAGAGCTCACCATGGCTGTTCCCTGCAGGCTCCTTAGTCTGTGCTGCCTCTTAGCAGGGTTCCTGTGAACCGGCTCCTCTGCAGGCTTTCTGCATCTCCCAGTCAGAGTGCGGGCTGTCCTGCTCCTGCTCCTCTGTACTCGGCATTCTGGCTTTTAGGAAAGTGGTTTGAATTACAGCTCTGGGCACACACTCCTTCCTCACTCACTCACTTATCTATACTTACCTATATTTTGAATGACTTTACTCTTTCAGGAAATCTATTATTTATTAACAGATAAAGGATGGCAGTAAATTTCCAGAACATTAAGGACAAAGACTCTGCTTTAATTATAAATCTCTGTTTATACTGTATAGCTGAACGAACACAGCTGGGGACAATGTCTCACAACAGTGAGGGCACAAAGTCTGGGTCTCCCTAGAGCTTCCGGTGTTGACACACCCACCCATGATGGTTAGACACCTGGGAGTTATGCAGTAGGATGGGAAAGCTCAATGCAGGTTGTATGTAGCAAGGGTGTTTGAGGGGGGCTGGCCAGACTGTTGTAGGGTGTAGGTTATGCTGTACGAACAGATCTGTTTAAATCACTCCAAATCTCAAGTGCAAACAAACCAGGATGGCAGCAGCTTCAATGGGATTATTCTCCATTATCTATGAGGTCCCAAAAAAACACGTTTGAAATGATCACACAGCAAATTATTTGAACCAACTACCAAGATATGGAAATGTTGATTTTTTTTCCATTTTAAAGCAGTCACGTTGTCATATGCTTCGATATGTTGAGATTTGAAAACCAGGGAAAGGATCTAAAGGAGTGAAGAAGTCCAAATCCCTGTGCAGAAGTGGCCCCGGTGCTCCTGTCCCCACTGATCTGAGTCAGCGTAAGCTTAGTCTTCTGTTTCTCAGCTTGGAACAACGTTTCCAGGGCCCCTTTGACCCCAGACTTATAGACCACAGAGCTGAAGGGCGAGGTTTCTCTGATCAAGTTGGCAACACTGCCTCTCCACTGACTTTCCTCTTACCTGGGTAAAGTTGAATGAGTAGAACAAGCCCAGCAACAATTAAAGAAAAGATTCTCATGTCTCCAGGTAGCAGGGGAGGGGAAATGGAGAAGGTACAGTAATGGAGCCAGGTTCCCTTATTAAGGAGAGGAGAGTAAGATCCATTCTAGTGCTCAGAAACAGCCTTGAGGGAGAACTATTTTCCATGCTCCACTGAGTGACGTGTGGGCCAGCTGATCGACCTTTTGTCTAAGTCTTTTATTAAAGGCAAGGCAGAGAAAGCACCCTGCCTTTTTTGCCTGGAATATTCTGTTTCTTTTCTTCTTAGGTGTCCCTCATTTCCCTTCATGTTCCATCTCCAGGACCCCCAATTCCACAAATCCTACAACTATCCACTCCTTTCTTCCTGTAGTAAAGTTTTATGTATAGCATACTTGTTTACAAGTTTTATCTACCAATTCTTAGTTAATTGATTGATAACTGGCATAGTGGCTTTTGTGGGATAAGTTAGCTATCCCAGTAGATACTAAATGTCATTGAAGAAATTGGGGCAATTTTGAGTTCTTTCTTCTATTGGGTTAAACATCAGTGTTGTTTATGTTTCTAGTGATAAGCTGTCTGCTCAGGGTAATTCATGACTAAACAAACAATTAGATGCAAACTGTCATTAAATCTTTCAAGTTTATGCATATATAAGACTTTCAAAGATGGTATAATTCTTAATATTCTTTCCATAATCATTTGTGGTATAAAAGCCATGGGTATTTGTACTGCAGATATTTGCTGTTGGTAGGCCTTAGTTTTGTCCTAAACCAAAGGAGACAGTGTAAGATTTTGTGCAGGAGAGTTATCTGGAAGAATATTCCAGAAGAAAAATCTACCTTCCCAACAGAGTGAGTGCTTAACAGATCAATTATCACATTAATAGTAAATTAAGTTCTGGAAAATGCACAGATGCCAAAAGGATGTGTAAGAGGCAATGAAGTCGGGCACATTTTAGAAAAAAGAAAACATCTAGATAGAGAGTGAGAGTTGGTGAGTTACCAGTGATTCTTAATGTGTTAGAATCTTGGCCCTCACTGTGAGCTATGATGCAACCTTTAAACTGTAGAGCTTAGAGTCCACCTGTGGCGACACATACCTGTCCCAGTACTCGGGAAGTGTAGGCAGAGAGTTTCAGGCCAGCTTGGGCTACATAGTGAGTACCAGCCCAGTCTGGTCTCAGACTGACTCTGTCTCAACAAAACAAAAGTAAGCCCCCCCCCAAATATGTGTAGATTAGTATAAGTTAATTAGGTCACTGGGGCACTGTCTTTAGGAGTAACATGGTTCTTATGGGGACTCGCTATCCCAGAGAGGTTAACAATAACAATACCCCCTCCCTGTTGCCTGGCTTCTTGCCTTCCATGCTGCCATTGGCTCTAATCCAAGCTCCTCCAGGATGCCATCACCAAGGTCTGACATGGCCTGGGAGACCATGAAGCTGGACACAGATGTCACCTGATCATGGATGTGAGCCTGTCACTGAGATTAACTTTTTGAAAATAAAGTACCTAGACTCAGTTGTGTGTTAGCAAAAGAAAACCAGGCAAAGACACTCGCCTGGACCTACCCTCAGTTGATGGCCCTGTTCAACACTTTATGAGAGCCAGAGCCAGAAAAGGGGGTGCTTAGAGCTCACACCATCCCCCATAGGTCCAGAAACCCGGAGGCTCTGATCTTCCTTTGTGTTACTTCTCCAGGATCCAGGGTTTCTTCTTGACCCCAGCTGTCACTTTCTTTCCATTCCCTGAGCAAGACTGGTGGCATCAGTGACACCAAGTACTTTGCTTTGGAAAAGCAGGAGAGGTGTCTGAGGATGGGGTCCCTTCCCACTGAGGGGCCCAGGGTGCAAACGCACAAACACAACTGAAAGCTTTCTGTGAAAGGGTTGCCCAGGGAAACTCTCCAGGTTCAGTCGTGCAAGCTCTCAGAGCTTGTTACAGCTACGGTCCAAGAGGGCCTCATGACACCTTGAGTTGGCAGGAGAATTTGGATGTCTACGCCATCCTAGTTCTGTTGGTTTGCAGAATGCAAGACCTGTGGGGATGTGAAGGCTTTCAGGAAAGTTTCCAGAGAATGTGGCCTGTATACAGGACTGTATAGTAAGGTCAAATTCCCTGAAAAGAGTCCTGGAACAGACTTTGCACAAAGCTCTGGGAGTAGTCTATGCTTTGGCCAAGACCCTGCGGTGTTAGAGATACCAAGAATGTTGAATCTCTGAAAGTGAAAGCAACATTTAGCAAATGGGCCAGTCTATCTATAAGAATCCATACTTGCTGCACGAGACAGGGCTATAGTATAGACACAGGGCTAGTCAGATCCCCTAGAGTTCACATCATGTCACCCCTTGCCCCAGATGCCAGGCATGGAGCAGAAGGCTTTAGTGTTTGCCCAGATGGATTTTGGTCTAGATTTGGGCCACCATTCCTTGTTATCCTCATGACTCTTCTTGGAACAGAAATGTTTTCTGGGTGACAATGTACATTGGAAGCATGTCATTTGGATTTTTTTTATGTTTACATATATTCACAGCTGAGATTTTGTTGACTCTCAGAAAAGACTAGACATTAGAATTTTGATATGTATTTCCTTCAAGTATTTTAGCGATCTGCTCTTAGGTGCAATTTTTTAAAAATCTTGTATCTCCTCTCTTGGATTGATACTTCAGTCATAAAATAACCTTGTCTCTCATAACAGGCTTTTTGTTTTTGCCAAAGTCTGCGTTACAAGCTGTTTGTCTGC
Source organism: Mus pahari (assembly GCF_900095145.1). Taxonomy (NCBI): domain Eukaryota; kingdom Metazoa; phylum Chordata; class Mammalia; order Rodentia; family Muridae; genus Mus; species Mus pahari. The sequence goes on from NC_034608.1 coordinate 37,153,096, forward strand.
CACTTGCTTCAGTGTTTCCTTGAATGCAAAGTTTTTAATCTATACAATTTAAATCTTAATCTTTTAAAAACCACATTCTGCCAGTCTCTAATTGTGATGGTTAATTGATTTTCCCCTAATGTAATCATCACTAAAGTGGAACTCATATCAATTTTGGCATTTTCAATATATATATATATATATATATATATATATATATATATATGCCATGGACTGGGGCTCAGTGGGCCCTCCTCAATCTGTGTGAATCAGAGTCTCAGACAGATGTGCATGGAGTCGGATGGGCATTGACAAACAGAGATGACTGGAGAGAGTGTGTAGAATCTGAGTGTAATTTTTCAAATCAAGCATGAAACTTTTTATACAGAAGAAAAAACAAAAAAGCCAGGTGGGAATACATCCGCTGAGTTACAGTTACACAAAACAAAATGATTGTATACATCAAAAGATGGCGGGGGGGGGGGGGCCCNNGGCAGGTGTAAAGTCTATTGTTAAACCCGCCAATTCTCTAGGCCAGTGTGTATTTGTCTTGGCTTGGGTGAGACTCTGCTAATGTCCTAAGTAATCACTCTGCAGACTAGCCCTGAGCTATCCTACCTCTGTTCTTTGTAATGCCTAATTAGTTTCACTGGTCTCTACTAGAAGTAAATTTGAATATTAATGAATAGGTAACCTCACTGAATTCCTACTGAATTCCAAGCTCATAGGCTTCAAGGAATTTCTAGGACATTGGAACACTGGTGGAGGCTCACCTATGATAAAATTCAATCTTTAAAGGCACTTATAATACTGAAAGAGAGCATACACCATACTAACGTGGGGATAGGGTTTGAGTATATGGGTTATGAGAATGCCAATGTTCCAGGAGGCTGAGTTTCCTTGAAACTCTTTGCCTCATGAGTGCTTCCATGCAACTCGGACTGTCAAGCAGACTTCACAGGAGTAGTAGTAACTTACTTTCAGTAGTAACCTGGAGCCACAGCCTCAGTTCTTCAGCTCATTTTGATATAAAAGTAAGTTGGTGAGTTCTGAAGTGAGGGGCTCATGTGCTGGTCTTGAAGGATGAGATTGCCGTGGACAAAGGCAGCTGTGAGCAGGGGATGCTACGTGCTCTGTCCTTGCTAAAACTGCTGAGGTTGGCACCTGACTGTGTGCCTTTGGAAGACATTTTGCCTCTAATGGCATTGCAGCTCGAGTCGATGCTTTATTGTCAGTCTTGTGAAAGTCTGAGCAGAGGAACCACCTACACCAGAGCCAGACTCCTGACCTGAGAGAGTTTGAGATAGTGTGTGCCATGTCAAGCTGCTAACTTGGCAGTGTGTTCTCATACAGCAACATGAATAACAGTTGTATGTTAAGGTGTGTGCGTTCTGTAGAGAGGCCTTTGCATGTTCTCACAAGGCTGCTGTGCTCTCCAAAGCAGTGAGCACTTTCCCAAGGGGTTGAAAGTCTTTGTCATTGTCTTTTTATTATTCATCTCATTCCCAGAACTTGATTCTAAAACCCCTTTATGCTATCTATGTTCTTTCCTAACAGACCACATCCTTAGCTGTTTTCCCCTAAGGATGCCTTTGAGTCAGTGAACCCATGCGATATTTTTGGGACCTCTATAAACCACACATCTTGTTGCCCTCTATCCAGTATCCCAAGCTCTGCCTGTCAGAAGCTACACCTGCCATGGGGGAGCCAGGTGAGCATTGAGAGGAAAGCAGTAGCTTTAATATGCGAAATGAAGCCTCTGGTGGGGAACTGCCCCTGTTTCTATTGCTGGCTGCCATTTTCCTAGCAGATTGAATGGATTAAACTCAGCCCAAAGTCAGGAACCCTGGTGGATGGAGGTAGGATAGACCAGTGCTGATGTTTCATAGCTAGAAGGTAAAGAGTAAGAGAAGAGCCTAGGTATTAGATAACGCTGTGCAGAATACTGCTGAGGTTCATGCGTCCCCACAAAACTGATCAAGTGTGAGCCCCATGACTGTTCTTTTGACATTTAGCTTTTGAAGCTACAAATTTTATTTCACAAGGCAAAAGTTAACAGTCTTTCATCTGCAGATAGCCTATGCAAATGGACATTTTAATTGATCTCTAACCATTTCCTTTTGCAGGCAAGGACAGCTCAGTCACAGGAGCACAGGCATTACCAGAATAAATGAGATTTTTAAAAAATATATATATCATAATTTTTATAATCTGTGGATAATAATACATTATCTCATCAAGAATCAAACGAATTTTTTTCTTGTATTCTATAGAACTATAAAGCTGTCAACATAGAGGAGCATGACACTTTTGTTTGTCTATTAATCCCATAATAATTAGTATGTTAGAGACACAGAAAGAGGTAGTGATGCACACACTGCCCCTTGTCTCCCAGGTTTGCTCTACCACAGGCAGCAATACAAATCAAATACCTGTATCAAATACAAATAAGGATGATAGTCATACTCTCAGGTGACCCTGAGCCCTAATGAGACAATCCTGGAAAGAACATTTATAAGTTATGAGTGTTTGGGAGATGCGTAGTCGTGTCTGCTTGTGTAGAAGACATTCATTGCTGTTTTGATTTTGGTCATCTTAAAATTAAAATGAAGCACAGAGACAGACTAAGGTGAGATGGGCCTGAACAGTGCTGACTGTGGCCCTGTGAAGCCACAGATGTCCTCTCCTCACAGATGTTCTCAGCAAGGCTTGCAAGGCCCAATGGCCACTGGTCCTTGCTTTCAGATCCTCTCCCGACAGCAGAAGAAGTTCAGCTTGCACCAGCCGGCAATCTTCTCATTTTCGGAGCATGTCCTCCTGCATTTCCCCCGGCCGAGCCTGCATGTCTCGCACACAGCAAACTCCCCTGTGCCAGGAAAGAGCTGCTGAGATGGTTGCTGGAACTTTGTGGGAATGGGAAGAATATCTAAGGCCTCCTGACAGGCAGTGTTTGCGTGTATGGCCAGCAGTGTTTTCTAGAATTAGGCCAGAGGCGTTGGGGATAGCTCAGCTGGCAAAGTGTTTCTTGGGTCAGCATGGGACTCTGAGTGTGATCCTCCATGCCCAGGTAAAAAGCCAGGCATTTGTGTACACTCACAGTCCTCAGCCGGGGGAGCAGGGACAGCTGGATCTCAGTGGCCAGCCCAGCTGAATTTGTGGTAGATTCTGTCGCACAAAACATGGTGGATAGCTTCTGAGGAATGTAATTAATAAGTTTGACCTCTGGCTTTTACACATACATGAACACACACACACCCACACACCCACAGCATTTGCTTACCACGGACAGGGTGGAACTGAAAAGAGTTAAGAGCAATAGGTAACCATCATCCGTGTCCCCCAGGTGTTTATTGTTTTTCACGGGCCTGATGTAAGAGACAGCAACATCTATTCTTCAGAACTACTAAAATGAATGTCTGTAGTGTTGAAAATTTACTACTAAAATTTGCGTTTAAACCCTCGAAGCTGGAATGAAGAATTGAATCTCAATACTTGTTTGGGTCTAGTACCAGCTGCTTAATTCACCTAGTTGCCTTCACCGGAGGGACAATACTAGAAATACCTGTGCACATTTTTAATTTACTGAGTGGTGAAATAAAATAACTATGTGGTAATGTTTGTATGATATTTACTTGTAAGGGAGCTTTAATAACTAAGTGGCACAATCCATGTATATTTGTTAAGGGCTTGAGAAATTAGTTCTCCATGACTTCCATAGTTCTTATGCTATTGTTATTTATTTATTGTTATCATCATTATGTTAGTGTGTGTATGTGTGAGAGAAAGAGAGAGGTGTATAATGTTGTACACACACATGTGTGTGCAGGTTCATGCACCCATGTATGTGCACACAAAACATCAAGAAAAAGGCTTTGAGCATCTTCTGTCACTCTCAGCTTTGAAGCAGGGTCTCTCTTTGAACCTTAGCTCATTTTCCTTAGCTGTTCTGGATCCCAGTGACCCTCCTAGCTCTGCCCTTGAACCTCCTAGCTCTACACCCATTGTGCTGGGGTCACAGGCTCAAGCAACACTGTGTGTGTGCTGGAGTCCAGACTTGGGTCCTCATAGTTGCATAGCAAGCACTCTTAACCTGTGAGTCACTTTTCCAGACCTCCAAGGATTTTCTAATATTTCTTTTAGTTACGTTTGCATTGTGCTATCTTCCCATGTAAGAGAACCTCTGGTGCACACCCAAAGCTTACGACTAACTGTTATAAACAATGCTTTTTAATGAGGGTGGTGCCTCACCCACCATCTGCACCATTCTATGTGATCTTCCTCATTCAGCAGATGCCCTCCTGCAGACCTCGTTCAAGTTAGGTCATAAGTGAAGGACAGCTAGGATGTCTGGATAATGCTAATTGGTGGGGATGAGGTTGAACATAAGCACCTTAAATTAATAGAAATGTCACTGAAAAATATAAATATGATCATGGCCATAATAGTAATAGAAGATGGAGCCAACGGACCAGAACTCAGTCCTTTCATAACTACCTCCCTTCCTTGGCTTCATCAGGCAAAGATAGCTAACTGGGCCTGAGTCCCCAAGAGAGAAGGAGAAAATACAGATAAAGTTGTAATTTACCTCCTGGAAATGACTGGGAATACTCAAGTCCTGCCCAGGACCCTAAATTTAAAACAAAATGCATTTTAGGAAAGATTATTAAAGCAAGAAACGACACTTTATAAAATTTCTTCTACATGTTCCATGGCTCGTGAGGGACTACTGATGTTATAGCTGCTGTCTTTATTGGATTTCTCAAGACCAGCACTCCTGGAAGCCAGAAAGACCAATGTACAAACCAATAAACTAAAAATTAAAGCTCTGTTCATCTGGCTCTTATGAGTGGAGATCCAAGAAATCTCCGGGGAGAGGAGAGTTACTCTCAGTTTCAGGGTCGTGCATGGAAGAGTCATTGGGCTTCATGATCTGCCCACTGCCCACTGCTCCCCCAACCCCATCAAAATCCCATCAACTTTGATTTACCTGATGGCAGTTCAACTACAATGAAGAACAAAGCAAACCCAAAATAGAACACCTCTCTGCTCAGAGCCATGTTTGAGGGGAGATTCTTCAACACACAGAATCGGGGTTTCTTTGTGGAGACAAGAAAGTGTTTATATTGGAACGTAGAGGGCTATGTTCTAGGTCAGTGAAGTGAATCAATAGAGAAAGTGCAATTACATGCTCCATTTGCCAGGATCAAGAGCTGGGGCAGTGGGTTATAACCTTGAGCCAGCAAAGTCTTACTTCTCCATGCCTAACCAGCTTGTAGAATGGAGTGGATATTGGTCCAAGACTTGGAGAATTCAGGGCTGTGCACACTTCTACTGCAGGAATCTAGGGGAGAGAATCCTGATAGGTCTCCATGACTTCTCAAGGAACAAAGCACAAGTATTGCCTTTGTAGCTTGTCCTGGGGACCCAGTATGATTTCAACTCAGGAGCACTTTGAATGCCCCCAGTGCTTCCAGAGCTATGGTGGGGACTGGAAGGCGATTCATAGATGTGCACACTGACCCTCCTCATTGTCACTGCTGGATTTATAAATTGTTCAGCAGAACGTGAGGAGTAACAGACCTTTTGCTAAGGTAGCATTGAATCCTGTGCCTGTCAGACATCTCATCATAGACCAAAGTTATAATCACAACATCCTTTAATAATGAAAACCATGGGCATCAAAAGGGATATTCCTGTCAACCCCCAATCTGTGTCCTGCTTATTGCCACCTTGATGCTTATAGTTACATGATGTACTGGTTTTCAGTCTTGGAGACAAAGGCAGGCCTGGTGTCTGTCACAGGCTTGTAACTCAGCTACTCCAGAGACTGAGGCAGAAGCACCACAAGCTAAAGGCCTGCTTGGGCTACACAGTGAGTTCAGTGAGTTCAAAGACAGCCTGTGCAATTTGGTGATACTTGAATCTAAAATAAGTAAAAAGGGGCTGGGATGTAGCTCAGAAGGAAAGTGTTTGCCTGGCATACACATAGCCTACATTCAATTCTCAGTGCCCTCCTCTAACTCACACATGAAAAATGTAGACTGTGTAGTTACACAGATATCAAGTTGATCACCTAAATAAATTAACAGTTTTTGAAACCTTAGCCTCTTTATCCTTAAAATTGTGTTATATTGATAATATCAGCCTCATTGGGCATCTGAGTGCATTGCACATGGCAAAGAAGTGTTGATCAGAATGTCTGATTATCATCATCATCATCAACATCACATTTATATTTCTATATAACATTGAACAACCACTATGCGAAGTGATCATAGCAATCTGACTCCTTTTTTAATTATATATTTTCTTTTTTAAATGAATTTATTAGATATTTACTTTATTTACATTTC
>NC_034608.1:37160087-37161688 GCF_900095145.1 Mus pahari
GGGCCATCTTCTGCTACATATGCAGCTAGAGACACGAGCTCTGGGGGTACTGGTTAGTTCATATTGTTGTTCCACCTATAGGGTTGCAGACCCCATCAGCTCCTTGGGTACTTTCTCTAGCTTTATTTACATTTCAAATGCTACCCCCTTTCCTAGTTTCCCCTCCAAAAATCCCCTATCCCCTTTCTCCTCCCCCTGCTCCCCAATTCACCCACTCCCATTCCTGGCCCTGGCATTCCCCTATACTGGGGCATAGAACCTTCACAAGACTTAGGGCCTCTCTTCCCATTGATGACCAACTAGGCCATCCTCTGCTACATATGCAGCTAGAGTCACATGTCTCACCATGTGTTTTCTTTGATTGGTGGTTTAGTCACAAGGAGCTCTGGGGGGGGGGTGTACTGGTTAGTTCATATTGTTGTTCCTCCTAGGGAGCTTCAAATCCCTTCAGCTCCTTGGGTACTTTCTCTAGCTCCTTCATTGGGGACCTTGTGCTCCTTTCAATGGCTGACTGTGAGCATCCACTTCTGTATTTGCCAGTCACTGGCAGAGCCTCTTAGGAGAAGCTATATCAGGTGCCTGTCAGCAAGCTCTTGTTGGCATCTGCCATAGTGTCTGGGTTTGGTGGTTGTTTATGGGATGGATCCCCAAGTGGGGCAGTCTCTGGGTGGTTGTTCTTCAGTCTCTGCTCTGAACTTTGTCTCTGTAACTCCTTCCATGGGTATTTTGTTGCCCTTTCTAAGAAGGATTCTGAGCTTTTGAGCTAATATCCATTTATCAGTGACTTCATACCATGTGTGTTCTTTTGTGATTGGTTACCTCACTTAGGATAATTTCTTCTAGATCCATCCATTTGTCTAAGAATTTCATACATTTTTTTTAATAGATGAATAGTACTCCATTATGTAAATGTACCACATTTTCTGTACCCATTCCTCTGTTGAGGGACATCTGGGTTCTTTCCAGCTTCTGGCTATTATAAATAAGGCTGCTATGAACATAGTGAAGCATGTATCCTTATTACCAGTTGGAACATCTTCTGGGTATATGCCCAGGAGTGGTATTGCTGGATCTTCCAGTAGAACTATGTCCAATTTTCTGAGGAACTGGCAAACTGACTTCCAGAGTGGTTGTACCAGCTTGCACACACACCAGCAATGGAGGAGTGTTCTTTCTCCATATTCTCTCCAGCATCTGCTGTCACCTGAGTTTTTGATCTTAGCCATTCTGACTGGTGTGAATTGGAATCTCAGGGTTGTTTTGATTTGCATTTCCCTGATGATTAAGGATGTTGAACATTTTTTTAGGTGCTTCTCAGCCATTTGTTATTCCTCAGTTGAGAATTCTTTGTTTAGCTCTTTACCCCATTTTAAAAATAGGATTATTTGGTTTTTCTGGAGTCCAACTTTTTGAGTTCTTTATATATATATTGGATATTAGCCCCCTATCAGATTTAGGATTGGTAAAGATCTTTCCCCAATCTTTTGATTGCTGTTTTGTCTTATTGACAGAGTCCTTTGATTTCCAGTTTTATGAGGTCCCATTCATTGATTCTTGTTCTTTCAGCACAAGCCATTGTTGTTCTGTTCAGGAATCTTTCC
>NC_034608.1:37162408-37187609 GCF_900095145.1 Mus pahari
AGAGAGAGAGAGAGAGAGAGAGAGAGAGAGAGAGAGACTGTGGAGCGCTCAGCCATTCAGGGGTTATTTTTATCACACTCCTCCACTCAAAGCTCAAGGAGCTGGAAAGAGTGTCAGAACTAGGAGGAGTAGACATTGGTGAGGGACTGCTCCAGGTACTACAAGGCTGGTACGCACCTCATAGAGGCTGACAGTGTGCACAAGACCTGAGCAATATAAGCTAGACAGATAGCAAAGGGGAAGTGGGCACAGAGTTCCTGCCTAGACAAGAAGCTACTTATTTGTAATCTATAGCTCCTGCGATAGGGAAAATAAGTTTCTATCACTGTGGTGATACTGGGTATATCAACCACACTCCAGGATAGGCCTTATGCTCAGGGTAGTTGGCCAACCCAAATCAGACAACAGGAAGTTTGGTGGGTAGTGGGGAAGGTCTGGGAGGAGTTATGGGAGGGTAAAGACTGTGATCAAAATATACTGTGTGAGGGACTGGAGAGATGGCTCAGTGGTTATGAGCACTGAGTGCTCTTCCAGAGGTCCTGAGTTCAATTCCTAAAAACCATAGGTAGTGGGATATGGTGCCCTCTTCTGGTGTGTCTGAAGACAACTACAATATATTCATATGAATAAAATAAACAACCTTAAAAAAAAAAACTGTTAAGTTCTAAACAAAAAAACCCAAATGAATCAAAGAGCAGAACAAAATAAAACAACAAACCTCCAAGATTAAGTAAGATGATGTAAATAACACTTGAAATGGGCTGCATGCAGCAAAGTCCGGAATTTAAAATCAAATGATTGGGTACATGCTTAGGTCAGGTTCCTTCCCCGGCATGGACAGCTCACAAAGGTTGGCTGTGTAGTTCAGAGTCCACCTGACCACAGGGCACCAGTTCTTCACTGAAACATGGGGTATTGTGTACTTACATTCCCACTATAGCTGTGGTCTGAAGCCACTAGGGATGGAGCCTAGTGAGGATTAGCAATGCAAAGGACTGAACCCAGATTTTTCTAGCACACGACCTGCACCCAGCCATCCACCTCTGCCCACCTCTGCTCTATGCTCATGCCTGTGTTCCTTCTTGGGAACTTTCCAGAGCCAAAGAAAACAGCTATACACTGTAGGTTGAGTGACACCCACTGAGGCGGTTGGGCTCCATGCAGCAGGGCATGGATGGTCACTTGTTCTGATACGCTTCACTGATCAAGGCCCTGTTTGCTCTGGAGAAGCGTATAAAGGTGGGTGGGTGTTGGCGCCCTTTTCCATGGACACTGTGCTGACCCTTGCAGCCCTTTGGGTCATGAAGACTTTCTTATTTCTCTTTGCTGTTCTTTCTGGAACCCAGGTAAAGAAAATGAACATCTTTACATGGAGGGTGACACAAGGTCTATCCTGAAAATGCCTACACGTGATCAACTCTAGGATTTCAGATAACTTTGGTCTGTTGGACTTGAAAGAGAGCAGTTGTTACAGAAGGTAACTTCCCTATGACTTGTCATCAATGAATCATGCATGGATACATTGCATGATTGCCTTTTCTGTCATGATAAGTTGTCTCAGGTTTGGGTAAGTTCAAGAGCATTGCCAGGGAAGAGGCTTTTGATGCCTGGCTTTATGCTCATTAGCAAAAATAAAGGACAAAAGTTAAAGGAAGAACTAAAATGAAGAAATGCACAGATTTTTTTTAAAAAAATGTGTTTATATAAGTATAGAATAAAATAGACAACAAAGAGACAGAAGAAGAGAGATATGGAAGAAGAAAGTGGTAGGGTTACATATCCATATCCATCATGGCACCAGGCAAATGCTGATGTTAGACAACAATCACAGGTAGTAATTAGCCATAAGTGAAGCAGAATTAATCTTTTTTCTTTTGTGAAGCCAAGAATGCATTTTTCCATGAGAAATGCATCAGGGTTAATGGGAGATACACAGCATCTTGTCTGAAGAATGAAGAACTTGTTGCTCTCTGCCAGAAGAATCTCAAGTGCTGTGTGACAGTCCAGCCCTGTGGAAGGAGCAAGGCCAACCAGTCAGATGAAGGCTCAGGCCACATGGGGACTTGGGGATGAACTAGCTTTGTCCTTTTGCTGTGGCACCTGCTGGAAGCAGATGCGTCAGTGAAAATAAATGGCTGTGTTTCTTCAGCTCGTCACCTTCCCTCTGAAGGCCAAGAGCAGCCGTCTAAACTCGGTGTTCCCTCTGTACTTGATTTTTTTTTCTATAGACTTGAGAGGCAATTATCCCAAAGCTCCATGGTATTTATTTCTCCTAAAACAAGGGTACTAGGACAGCTTAGCCTTGGCCAACAGCTTCAACCAAAGGGAGGAAGAAAGGAATTAGTTACATGGAGAAATGAGCATGTAGGCAGCTTACACATACTCATAAAATGAATCTTAAATAAAAACAATCTGCAGGCAAGATGCTCCCACTGGCACAATAGTGGCATGGCTGTTTGGAAAGGAACTGGCCTCTGATTGGATGCCAGGCCCATGCCATCAGAAGGAAAAAAAACCTAGTGCAGGAAACCTAGGTATAAACCTATGACTGGGGAGTTATCGAAACTAGGGAGGAACCTACCCCCCCCCCCCCAGGCCATGCTAAATGGATGTGGTACCAAACTGCATTTAAATATTTATGCTTACGTGGTACATCAATGGCGTTCTCAACTTTGGTCAGAGAGTCATCTGTGTATAGTGGTTTAATATAGAGCCTCATGAGTAGTCAAATTGCTGAGAATAAATGACATCCCTAAGCAGGGACATCAGTATCACTCATTGCAAGTCCCAGGAAACATCACAGGAAAGGGAGTGGAAAGAATGAAAGAGATGGAGGATGGGGAGAGTCTTAGACATGCTGTCTTCTCTATGTGATACACCAGTAATATGAACACACTGCTGTGGCTACCTGCACACACATCCACAGACAGTAGTGCAAGATGCTCACTCATGTATACGCTGTCAAACATTTTCGTTAGAAAGAAACCCAGGTGATACAAGAGCCGAGAAGGATGTAGAACCAGAGGATACACAGAGACAGGTGAGAAACAGCCCCCTTCTCCCATGCTGGTTCACAGGCTGTGTGGAAATGAAACCACAGCCACAGGCTTGGGCATTTGTTCACTCTGGGTAAACAAACTGAGGGCCTCTGAGGCAAGAGCCCAGCCTGCAAAGCTCTCTGGGGCCAGCAGTGGTCCAGGTGTGGGAAGAGGTGAAGCTTTGGCTCAGTTCATAGAGGCACAGCTCTCAATTAGCCCACACTGGATGGTTCTCAGCCCACAGTGACTCAGCATTCAGCTCACACAGGGTGGCTCTGGCACAGCAATCCGCCCACCCTGGTGCTGCTCTCAGCCTACAGTGGTACAGCTCTCAGCCCCCATGCAGTCTTATGTAGAACAGTGGGGAAGATTAGGGCCAGATAACCTCTACCTCTCCCCATGGTGGAAAATTCCATGACTTGAGGCCCAGGGAGAAACTTCTCTAATTCCTTGTCAATTTTAACACCTGATCTCTTTCTCTACTCCCTCTCCCTCTCCCCTTTCCCTCTCTCTCTCCTCCTTCCCTCCTCCTCCCCTGATCTGTCCCTCTCTTATTACATTTTAGTATTGTTTTAAATTTTAATTTTATTGTAAGAGACTTAAATGTTGTCCCTCCTCCTGCCTTTATCTGATTCATTTACTTGCATCCATCTGTCATCAGACACTTTTCTTTCCTTCCTCGCGTATGATTTTTCTATGGTTACCATTCGTTAGTCTTTGGCCTTAGGTAGCTCTGGTTTTTGTAGCTACTTTGTTTGATGTTACTGCAGTTTGCTTCACTTCTCTGAGAGATACTAGGGATTAAGTGATTAAGTTTTCAAGACAAGGCCATTCACCACCATGATCCCCATAGAGCAGCCAGAGTTGATCCCCAACAATACATAAGTCACAAGTTTGAAACACGAAAAATAGTGAAAGGAAGGAAAGTTGATTCTGCTTATAACTCTGAAGTGGTTAAATTCAAACATCCAGGGGGTAAAATGACCAACAATTCAAATCTGCTTTTAAAAATGAACCATAGGGCTGGAGAGATGGCTCAAAATTTAAGAGCACCAGCTACTCTCTCAGAGGTCCTGAGTTCAACTCCCAGACACCATCTGGTGGCTCACAACCAACTATAATGAATCTGATGCCCTCTTCTGGCATGCTGGTGTACATGCAGATAGAACACTCGTGTACATATAACAAATAAATAAATCTAAAATAAATAAATAAAAAAGATCAATAAACTCACTTCAGATTCAAATAAACAGGAAAATGAAGAAAACAGGCAAGTCCTAACCTGGAGTTGGAGATCCGCTGCTGGGGTGAGAAATTCATCAGAGACATAAAGATTCTGTAAAAGCAACAGAACAACAGAGTGGAAATCGAAGGAACGAAAGCTCAGTGCATCAAATGAAAAGCTCAGTACAGAGCATCACCGATAGACTAGGCTGAAAACTAAAGGATACTGGGGATCGGAGGCAAGGTCGAAGAATTACTGCATTTACATAACAAAAGATTCATGACTATGACATTCAATACCCATGGGAAATCAATAAAAGATTGGATGCATGAATCAGTGGTGGAGAGAAGAGAAGCAAACTACTGGCTAAAAACCCAGAAAATGTAGTCAATAAAATTATAGAAAGAAATGACATATAAGTATATGAGACTTTTAAAACTCAAGTAATCATGGACAGAAATGAAGGTGTCCACATCGCATTGTAGTTAAAATGCCAGGGATATAGAAAAAGAGAATATTGACCATTGTGAGAGAGAAGTGCTGGATTCTTACACAGTCAGATAAGAGAAGAATTAAGAGCATGAACAGTAAGTGCTGAGAGAATGGGGAATGACCTTGTTCAAGCCCTGAAACACTGGAACTGCCCCCAAACACTGGCAGAGCCTACTGTATAAGTCAAGGGAGATATGAAGACCTGCCATGATACACATGTACCAAAGCAATTCATGGTCACCAAGTTGGCACTACAGGAGACACTTACATGGAATCTGTACACAGACAGGAAAGAAGAACACAAACCCAAGAACTCAGAAAAAAAAAAAACAAAAACAACCCATCTCTCATAAAAGAACAGATTAAGATTTGAGACACAGAAAAGAACCAGACAGGGTTATTTTGCCTTAGAAACCAGCAGATGTCTAATATGGATAAATTAGTAAAACCTATCTAATGTAACCCTGTGTGTTCACTCCCAGGTTAATAGAGAGAGACTGACTGGATTATAAAGAAATATATGACAGTTTGCTATCTAAAAGACAAATGTGACAGAGAAGATTTTAGACACAATTAGGAGGCAAAATGAAACTCGGTATACATTAATAATGGGAACAATCTGGGTATACAATCTTGAAGATATAATGACTGTTAATATATGCATGGAGCTTTAATTCACCCACCATCACAGGATGAGCACTGTGAGTTCAAATGGCAGACATCTCCAACACAGTCACAGTGGGTGATTACAACACTGAACTTTTCACCAACAGATGAACCACCCAGACAAGAAAATTGAACTAGAAACGGCAAGGTTAAGCTGTGCCATGGATCAAGTCACGTACAGACTGTCCCATCCAGCGACTTCAGAATCAAGTCACGTACAGACAGTCCCATCCAGTGACTTCAGAACTGACTCTTCTCAGCAGCCCACAGAAACTTTGTCCAAACAGATTATATTAAGAACATAAAACAAGTCGTCACAAATACAAAACCTCGAAAATAAATTTCCTGTGTCTTGGCAATTGAGATACAACTAGAAAGAAATAGCAAGAAAACTACAGAAACTATAGAAACCTGTGGCTGTTGAGCAATTTATTCTACACTTGTATACTTCTGATTTTTTTTTTTTGGTTGCACTAGCTATCACATTCATCTATGGATATTTTGCATATGTGTTCCTATGCGTGCATGTGCACACACACACACACACACACACACACACACGACACTGGCATTTTATCAAACATATACTTAAGAAACATCTTTCCTCCAACCCCACAGTCCCTTCCACAGTGGCAGGAGATAAGAGAGGGTACCACTGCCCACTACAGCATGAACTTGAAGGCTGTGTTTTCATAGCTCATTCCCTTACACAGCCAAGCAGATTCAATTACCTACTCAACTTCAAGACTGTTCATTTTAGTGTTTCCTAACGACTCCCACATGTCCATTGTGAAAAGCACACCAGACAACTTGCACCTGACACACATTTGCTGAGTGAAATGCGCTGACACAGAGACGGCTCCCAGTTGGTACACAAGCACACTATGGAAGCAGGGCTGCAACACATTTGCTGATGTGTGCTCATCTTTCTCTGGGGTCTCTAGTCAGCAATCCTGAGGTTTTCTTGACCTGGTCCCATTGCCCCAACCTATTCTTTTTTTTTTCTTTTTTAAAAGGTTGTGTGTGTGCCAGTTACCTTTTTTTTTTTTTTCTTTCCAGAGCTGATGACCGAACCCAGGGCCTTGTACTTGCTAGACAAGTGCTCTACCACTGAGCTCAATCCCCAACCCCTTCCCAACCTATTCTTAAGTATGAACTTGTATCATAAATTTAAGACACAGGTCAATGTTGCTCTCTCCCTCTTATCCTTTATTCTACCTTAAAGGTACATTAGAAATCAATTCTATTCCCTGTCTAGCTCTTGCCTGTTGCATTTCCCAACCAGGTGATTTGATGATGTGCCCTGTTACTGCATAAGGGGGAGTGGTTATAAACAGTTGCTCTGAGGACACGCACATGCGCCCTCCAGCTAAGGTGCACGAACAAAGTGCTGCTGTCTGATCTGTGATCCAGGGTGAGGAGAGTTTGTTCAAGGATGTCGACTTTCAAGGCCAGGCATTTATACTTTCTCTGAAACACTCCATTAACTTTTCTAAAGGTAAAATTATCAGGAATTGTGCCCTAGGGCAAATGCAGGTCTTCAAGTGATGTGTGTCTTGTGATGTGTGTCTTGTATTGTATGTCTTGTGATGTGTGTCTTGCCTGTGGACAGGGGTGGGAATCAGATCCCAGTGCCTCTGTTCTCTGGAAAGGCAAAGACTGTTTCAATGACTCCCCACGTTTGCTCACTCTTGGTCCCCACACCCTGGTCTCTTGGGACAACCCCCAAGTGCAGGCTTAGTGTCCGATATTGCTATTCTTACCTCACATGCTCTGTTCCCAAACCGCACTGACAACTCATGCTGGCATTCATGGCCTTCACACGCTACCCCACTGTTCTTTGACGTGACATGTTTTTTAGTCCTTTAGTTTTGATTCAGAGGCTTCTACAGAATGGTGGGCATCAACCCATTTACCCACACAACTCTCTTCTACAAGATACTCTGCAGTAAAATGCATGTGGAGCCATTAGAGGTCAGTTTACGTGAAACAGAATGGGAAGTTCCTTTCCAAGAATCATGCAATGTGGCATTTTAAGTGCATCTTAGGGATCCTCAGCGTCTTAGGGATCATCCAGTCTGTCTTTGTTTTAGGTGAAGAAATGGGTAAGTGATAGGGGGTTTCCATGGAGTAATGCTCCCAACCCTAAACACTTAAGTCATAACTGTAAAGTCCTCCTGTAAATATTCCCTTACCTTGTGTCTTGCTGTGTGCTTACCAAACAATTCCGGCCTGGAATGGCTTCAGTATCCTGAAGACACACTGTCCATAAGTCCTCTTCCCTGTGCTGGGGAGACCCTTCACCTGCTTCTCTTTTCTCTAGCAATCTCAGCACTATTGACCTGTGCTGTTCTCAGCTGTGTCTCTTTTACTTCCTACAGCTATGAAGGGACTCTCAGCTACAAATATATGCAGTTGAAGATGATGGAATTTGGGCAACACCCGAAGAAAACACATCCTGAGAGATTAAGCAAGCTAATTCAACTGTAGAATACCTCATTGTCTTTATTGAGTAACTGACAGAACATTGGGCATCATAGTCCACCTGCCTACACATCTTGTAATGAAGCTCCGATTTAAGGAGAAAACTCAAGAAAACAAACAATGCGGGGATCAGTGTGGGGCAACGGGCTATGCACAGACAGCCTGGTATCCAGTAGAGCTTAGGTATTGAACCCCGGTGATAATTTCCACCTACATGGGACAATAGACATTAGATCATGTCTTCTGGGCCCCTGACTCCTGGTGAAGTTACCACCTCCACAGTCCCCACAGGAGGTGCGTGGCTATCAGCACCAAGACTTCATGCTGTTGTGGTGTTTTATTCTGCTTGTGGCCTTCACTTCCCTCTTAATCTAAGAATTGTGTGAAAACGCAAAGGGGGCCTCCCTGGCACTTACAGTAATAGTGCTTGATCTCTTTCAGACATTGCTGCGGGAGCAGACTAATGATTTAATCAACACCCTAAGAAAGAACTTAGACATAGAGATTGTTCGCAGTGACCACCACCCCTTGAAAGCATTTGCATAAACATGCTAGCGAAGCTAGGTTGAGATGTTTTTTGTTATTGGCCTTGATGAAGAAAGTCTTAGGGAGCAATATGGAGTTCAGAAAGGCACACTTTTCTCTCTTTTTAATTTTAATTAGATATTTTCTTTATTTACATTTCAAATGTTATCCCTTTTCCTGGTTTCCCCTCTGAAAACCTGCTACCCTATTCCCCCTCCCCCTGCTTCTATGAAGCTGTTCCCTCCACCCATCCACCTACTACTGCTTTCCTACCCTGGCATTCCCCTACACTGAGGCATCCAGTCTTCATAGGACCAAGGGCCTCTCCTCCCATTGA
The DNA here is from genome assembly GCF_900095145.1 of Mus pahari. NCBI lineage: Eukaryota > Metazoa > Chordata > Mammalia > Rodentia > Muridae > Mus > Mus pahari. The sequence goes on from NC_034608.1 coordinate 37,171,176, forward strand.
TATCCCACAAGGCTGTCCTCTGCTACATAGGCAGCTGGAGCCATGGGTCACTCCATGTGTACGCTGTGGTTGATGGTTTGGTACCTGGGAGCTCTGGGGTCTGGTTGGTTTATATTGTTGTTCCTCCTATGGGACTGCAAAGCCTTTCAACTACTTCAGTCCTTTCTCTAACTCCTCCATTGGGGATCCTGTGCTCAGTTCAAAGGCTGTCTGCAAGCATCCACCTCTGTATTTGTCAGGCTCTGGCAGAACCTTCAGGAGACAGCTATATCAGGCCTCTGTCAGCAAGTACTTCTTGGCATGTATACTATTGTGTCTGGGTTTGGTAACTGCATATGGGATGCATCCCAGGCGGGTGGGGGCAGTCTCTGGATAGCCTTTCCTTCAGTCTATGCTCCACTCTTTGTCTCTGTACCTCCTTCTATTGGTATTTTGTTCCCTCTTCTAAGGAGGACTGAAGTATCCATACTCTGGTCTTCCTTCTTCTTGAGCTTCATGTGGTCTGTGAATTGTATCTTGGGTATTTCAAGGTTTGGGCTAATATCCACTTATCAGTGAGTGCATATCACGTGTGTTCTTTTGTGATTTGATTACCTCACTCAAGATGATATCCTCCAGATCCATCCATTTGTCTAAGAATTTCATGAACTAATTGTTTTTTATAACTGAGTAGTACTCCATTGTGCAAATGTACCACAATTTTTGTCTCCATTCCTCCACTGAAGGACATCTGGGCTTTTTCCAGCTTCTGGCTTTTATAAGTAAGGCTACTATGAACATAGTGGAACACGTGTCCTTCTTATATGTTGGAGAATTTTTTGGGTAAATGCCCAGGAGTTGTGTAGCTGGGTCCTCAGGTAATACTATATCCAATTTTCTGAGGAATCGCCAGAGTGATTTCCAGAGTGGTTGTACCATCATGTAATCCTACCAACAATGGAGGAGTGTTCCTTTTTCTCCACATCCCTGCCAACATCTGCTGTCACCTGAGTTCTTGATCTTAGTCATTCTGACTGGTGTGAGGTGGAATCTCAAGGTTGTTTTGATTTGCATTTCCCTGATGACTAAGGATGTTGAACATTTCTTTAGGTGCTTCTCAGTGACTCCCTATTACTGTTGAGAATTCTTTGCTTAGTTCTATACCCCCATTTTGTCTTCTTCTTATTTTTTTTTATTATATTCTACACTATATATTTTTATACCAACCATAAAAATGATGGACATGTTATTAAGTGAACATAAATAAAGTCTTTTTGTTTGTTTATCTTGTTTTGTTTTTAGTAGAGCTTAAAATCTTGGCTCTTACTGTGGTACAAACCCAAAATAAGAACAATTTTGAGACATTGGAGTTCATTGTAATAAGGCTGTACTTTAATGTCCCTCCCATCACCAAAGGATTTTACCTCCATAGTAGCTAAGCTAAGAGTTGTCAGTTCTGCTGGGCCAAGGAATGAATTATAGACATGATTATTTGGATACAGATTTCCTGCTATGGTCAAAGCTATTTGACTTGAGTGATTGTCTTTATTCTCAGCCTACAGGGAACAGATTACATTCATTTAAGAAATGGTGTGTGTATTAAGATGGTCTATCCATGAAGTCATTCATCAATTGTTTCAATGAACAGTGGTTTTCCTTGGAGGCTGGCACAGACATTAGGGTAGGGTAAGATTCTGGTTCATTGTGTATGATGATTTTGAAAAGCATTCAACTCAGAAAAAGAGTAACTTATAAGGTCCTCTTCTTCAAAATTGATACAATAATTATAAATATCAAGCAAAACATTCAGTCTCACTTTTTATTGTTCTCTTACAAGCTACCTCCCAAATTAATTGTCTATATCTTTTGGCTGTATAAATAATTTTGAAATATGTCAGCTGTTCTGAAATCCATAGTATAGTGTAAAAACATCAAATAAAAATTCTACTAATAGAGGGACTGAGATAGGGAAAGCATGATTTCAAGACCTTGTACCCCATTTTTAATAGGGTTAATTGGGTTTCTAGAGTCTAACTTCTTGAGTTCTTTCCATATATTGAATATTAGCCATCTGTCTGATGTAGTAGCGTTGGTAAAGACCTTTTTCCAATCTGTTGGTTGCTGTTCTGTCCTATTCACAGTGTCCTTTGCAATTTTGTGAGGTCCTATTTATCAGTCCTTGCTCTTAGAGCAAAAGCTATTGGTGTTCTGTTGAGGAAATTTTCCCCTGTGCCCACGTTCTTAAGGATTTCCCCTACTTTCTTTTCTATCAGTTTCAGTGTATCTGGTTTTATGTGGAGGTCCTTGATCCACTTGGACTTGAGCTTTGTACAGGGAGATAAGAATGAATTGATTTACATTATTCTATATGCTGACCACCAGTTGAACCAGCACCATTTGTTGAAAATGCTGTCTTTTTCCACTGAATAGTTTTAGCTCCTTTGTCAAAGATCAAGTGACCATACATATTTAGTTGGTGGCGCAGACGCTGAGATCCCCAAGGGACAAGGTAGGTTAGTTGACTCCATTGGTCTTTCTGAGGAGTTCCTATATCCTTCAGAGCCTGCAATCCTTCCTCCTATTTTTCCATAAGAGTCCCCAAACTTCACCTAATATTTGGCTGTGAGTATTTGTATCTGTATCTGGCTGCTGGGTGGAGCCTCTCAGAGGACAACATGCTCCTGTCTATATGATTCTGGGGTCGGATGGAGGTGTAGGCGAGGCAATGGGAGGGTGTCCATGCCCCTGGAATAGTAGGCTGCTCAGGGCAGCTTCTCCTCCTTATTTTTTAATGAGAGATATAAAAGTGAGTAAATCTGGATGGAAGGAAGGTGGGGAGAAACTGGGAGAAGTAGAGAGACGGAAATAATAGTCAGGATATATTATATGAAGAAGAAAAGTATTTCCAATAAAAGGGGGAAAAGAAGAAAGAGTGGGTGAGAAATTAAAACTGGATTTTAGGTATAAAATTCTGTGAAAATTTCATTACAACTGGTAGCTTCAATAGATTTAAGGTTTACAACAATGTGAGGTTTTTAATCCTTCAAAGGAGTTTGTGATTTCTTAGAATTCTTATAAGGTTTATTCTGTCCCTTTGTGTATCATCTGAGCAAAGTTTTAGGAAGGCTAAAACCATTGCAGAACAAACTGATATTGGAAAAACTGCTACATTCTGTGACTCCATGCATGCATGATAAATGAAGGAATCAAAACACCCATTGCTGTTGTGTGTCCACAATCACATCAACCTTTGTCTAATTCTGCAACCCATCTCGTTTTCTGCTATCCTAAGGACTTCCTGTTGACTTCTCTTTCCAAAGAAGCTTCTACTGTCCGTGTTTTATTTTCCTCGATGTGAAATTCTTTATTCCAGAGTGTCCTATGTACCCTTACAGATGTGCTCCCCACAGCCCTAATGGAGGTCCTCCCCACAGAGTCCATGGTTCTGTTAGCACATTGAAATTTTAAATCTCGAAACAAGGTAACTCACATCGCAAGGTTGACCTCACTCCCCTGTGAGTCTCCTCTCTGGCACCTTTTAAAGGTCAAACTTAATTCTACAAAAGCTGCTGTGACCAAACTGGCTACTCTGGATTTTTCCCTTTCTACGTTCACATTTCCAGGATTAATTGAGATGCCACCCAGGAGGTAATAGAGAGACGACAATACTGAAGATCTTCACATGTACATAGCCACATATTGCAATCAGCACAAGGATATGCAACATATGTTCTCTTTAGCACTGGAGCCATTGTTTTTACTTCATACCATCTAATGGGTACAGGGGAATGAGGTGTCCCAGACAAAGCGTCATCATAGTGTTGATTACATCCAGAGGTCTAAGGCCGTGTTTGCTGTGTAACACTGCTGACCTGTGTGCACCCCTGTTCCCAGGACTCAGCCTCCTGCACACTCTACTTGCTTCCACAGATTCCCATGCTTGTGCTCTGTTCTCAACCCACTCATGCTTTTCTCCACACCGAGATGAGTATTTTCAACTAAACAAATAGTCTAAGTTGTGTTATCTGCTCAAACAAAATTTATGTGCAAATGAGACTCATTCGCACAGTGTTACCATAGCGACCCTTCCTGGGAGCTGTTGATGTAACATGGAAGTCCATCATGTAAATCTAGTTGGAGTCCTTTCCTCTACCAATGCTAACAATAATCTCTGGGCTCAGAACTATTGTTGCTTCATGCTGCCATTTTGAAGACTGACCACTTTTCAGTTTACATTTGCTTTGTACTCCCTGCCCCCACTTCCATAATTGCAAGTGGCTTCTCTTTAATCAGTTTTTGTGTCACCATAAATTAAACTGGCCTCTCTCCAGTAGCCGCCAAGGCTTGAGTCAGAGTAGTCGATTCATTTCCCAATAGATTATAAAGTTTATATGGAACCTTAATCATTACGGGTCACCCTACCATTTCCAGAGCAAGTCCTAAAGCAGAACAGGAGCCACTAGAACCTTGAGGACCACAGGGCCAGTCTCACCCAGGAGATGCTCTGTCTGGGATTCTCTTGGTCACACCCTCCAGCTGAAAGTTTTGGTGGTTGGAGCTACCCCAGGCAGTTTTCGCAGGATGGTATATAAGTGTCTACTCCAATAATCTATTGCTTTTCTGTTGCTTGTTTTTCTTTTTCCTTTTATTCCTGGTTGCTCTATTCGTACTAACCTCATACATTCAAAACTGAAAGTGCTGGCACCATGGATTACTCCCTGAGCAAAACACACAGGGCATTTCATGATTAAATAACTCTTGACCCAACACTTGTGCTTCTTGCTTTAGTCTGAATCATGCTTCCAGGGATGTACGTGCTTGAGAAAATATAGTGAGACAAAACACCTGCCTGGGTAGAAGATGAAAGAGAAAAGGGAAAAGGGCCTCACATGTGGTTATAACTCCCAGGGAAAAACCTGGCCTCAATTGTAGGACATTTTTCTGAAGAATTGAATTGGATTTAATGGCATCACCAGGAGGTGCCTGGGGTAAGATGGAGGAAAGGACAAATGAAGATGAATCAGATAACTTAAAATGAAAAGAAAGAGGGTCAAAGGAGATGAAGACAGGAGTGGCGAATAAACCCTGAGAGTCTGAACAAGAGAAGAAAGAGCAGTGACAGATGTTTTAAATCAGCTGACTATCTGGAGCCCTGCCCAGCCAGTGTGTCTCATGTGTTCATGCACAGTAGTGTTCCACTAGGATAAACGTATTCTGCAGACAACATGGAACCAGCATTGTAGCCTTATGTTAAAGCTATTGAAAAGTAATTATGGAAGCTGCTGATGTGCTAATCACAGTTATCTTCGCCTCTCCACAAGTTTCATCTTAATTCACCTTCATGGATTCTCTTATTCATCAAGCCCACCCAAACTGTTCAGGCATATCATTTACTTCCTGAAAAAACAAAACCCACACAACTCAAAATTTGTTCTAGGAATCGTGGGGAAAGTAAACGTCTTCTCGTGACCTTTGTGGCTGAGCACTCTGTCTGGAGGCTCCCAGCCCACACTCCCAGCTCAGCTATAAGAGAGCCTGCAGCAGCTGCCCACCTACCTGGAACCCTTCACTGCCTGTAGTCCCCTCTGCAGCCATGACACCAAGACTCCTTCCTTCCTTTGCCAGTCTACTGCTTGCGGCTCTGCTGTTTCCAGGTAAAGCAGAAACACGGCTTAGTCCTTGGGCCCAGGCTCTTTCTGCAGCTGTCGCTTTACATATGGATGTCTAGGGCAGCCTTAAGATATCAGTGTGTACTGCAGCACAGCACATTTACTTAATAAGGCTTCTGAGGAGAAGTCAAAGAGGTGGGTTCTTAGATGGACTGGTGGCATTAGTTTTCCAAGAGGAAGGATTCCTCCTCATTCTTCTATGTTATACAGAGGACATTGAGGCTTAGACTTAGGGATCTTGGCAAGTGCATTCATGATGTCCATGATGGAGGCTGAGCTTGTTGTTGTTAAGTTGTCCATTATTCCTGGCACATTTCTTCACATGCCACTCTTTCCACTTTTTTCCCACATACATACGTGTGGATAAATATATAGTTTGTGTGAATCCTTCACAGTTCATTCCAGCCTCTTGTCAAGCCTCACTCACTGTTGAAATGTGTTCTATCTTCTTGGGTTGCTGAATAGAGAGTTTCTAAATATCCTTAATTTCAGCAGGGTTGTCCAGTGCCTCGTCCATTAACCACTTAGTCACTGAACCTCCCAGTTTCCCCAAGGATGAATTTCCTGCTCGAGGAGTAAATGGGTCTCAGTTGAATCACAGAGTGAAACGATTGCCTCCACGCACTCCCCCTTACCGTGGTAAGTCAAGCACCCAAGATCAAGGCAAGTTCATCTACTTGGGAAATACTGAGCCCATGTAATGGGAGATGAGTGTGTGGATGGGATGAGGTGAGCATCACTGTTTGTGGAGACATGACACGGGTGGTTCAGTCTTCCCTAGATGTCGGGGAAAGTCAGGAGATCCTGCAGCTTCTGCTGAGACTGAATCCTTGAGGGACTCAGAAACATAGGAGTATTGAGGGGTCAAGAGATGAGCTGTCTAAGTTCACTATGGTAACGTCCCACTGGACTTAAGCAGGAACCAGGGTAGGAGAGAGTCCTCTCTCCTACCCTGGTTCCTGTCCCCAGCCTTGGAGGTCATTTTCTCAGTTGGAATTTGTTGAATACTTGCTAAGTTCGGGTGTCAGATGAAGTACTGGCAGGTTTCCTGGGAATCAGGCAGAGGACAGGCTAAGCTGTTTGCTACTTCCTGTGGGGACAGATACAAGGGAGTGGCAACGTGCCAGAAGCCCAAGCATTCTCCTGAACTCTTCTGGTCATATCCAGGCTTCTTCTCTGTCCCCATGCCCTACCCCAGAGCCAGCTCCAAATCCACAAAGCCTGGAGGAGTTGGTAGCTCCTGAATGCCCTTAATCTCAAAGTCATTTCTGACTCAGAGACAAGGGTCAGTGGATATGGATGACAATTAAATGCTGTCAAATTCCTGATGCTATCCAGTAGATACAGCGCCACCAACTCTAACTGCTTCCTTACCCTATCATAATCTCTGCTTCCTTGGAAATCACTTCCTGTTTCAAAGAGCTTAGTTCACTGAGGGAAGGGGAAAAGGAAATGCAATTGTCACACCACAAATATAGGCAGGCATAGTGGGGGTCATAAGTTCTTTCTGACAGTATGCTGTGTGGCAATATTACAATGCTATTTTGTTAATATGGGAACTTGGGAGGCTTTGAAGGAACAGAGCACTGTCTGGACTTGTGTTCATGGGTTAGAATTTGAAACCATGACCATGACAAGCTATTTCATATGTATGCCAACCCCTGCATCATACCCTTACTTTAGAAATGGCTCCTGACTCATTCTTGGCATAATCTTATGATACTAACTTGGATTTTCCTTTTTACAGAGGCTGAACCAAATTACCAGATTGTCAACTGTAAGAAGAGTGAAGGACAATGTCAAGAATACTGTAATTTCATGGAAACACAAGTGGGCTACTGTTCAAAAAAGAAAGAAGCCTGCTGCTTACATCCATTCTGATGTTGCTGATCACCTGTCAGCTCTCCTCAACTATCATGTCCTTCCAGGTGTGGCCACATTAGAGAAGAGCCTAAACAGAGGAAGGCATCTCTATCCATGTCCAGCAAACTAAGCCTCTTATTATGACAAAACTAAACAACAAAAGCGTTGTACACACTATCTTACCAAAGGCTTGCTAGATTTAGACACATCTCCAAAGTCACACTGGATGTAGTTTACTCATGCTGGAATAAACCTTCATAGGAAAGCATTCAAACAATGTGTTCATTCATTTAAGGAACAATTTGAGTTAGTTCTCTTTGTCATGGATATGGAGAAATGTGAAAGGCAAACATGGGTAACACACACACAGAAATAAATATCTTAATGTATAGAAATAAATATCTGAAGGACAGAAAAAAAATGAACTGGTATCTTTGCTTTAATATGGGTGTAGACAGTAGTGGTAGAATATAAAATAGTGGCTTCTAGTGAAAGCTGAGAAGGGTTTGTAGGATGACCAGAAATGTGTTAAGTTGGGAGAGGGGTCAGAAATTTCCAAGCATAGGCTAAATTTTGTACAATAGTACAGGGACATGGAAGGATCATTAACCCATTAAATGGGAAGAGTTCAAGTACATTTTCATGGGAGAAGAATTCAGAGAAGCAGGTGTTTTCCATGTGGGAAAGGGTGCCATGCCACTGAGGACAACAGAGCACAAAACCTTGGAGTGCTAAATAAGAGGGAGTGGTGTCAGGTGTTTTAGGATGCCAACAGCCTGCCTGTGCTCATTCTAACATCAGACTTAAGAAGGTAGGAGAGATGAGAAGCAAAAGGGCCAGGGAAGAAGTGATTGTAGTCATTGAAGTTGAAGAAAATCAATTATGACCTAGGTTGAGAAAACAGTTGAGAGAAAGTCACCAGTCAGGGGATGTAAGAAGTAGAGTTCTTGTGACTGGTAACCATGGAGAAGGAGGAACCACAGCGTAGAGGTGAGTTAATGTCAACCAAAGCGACCCACACTGTACAAGAGAGGGCACAGAGATTGTCTGGAGATGTTGAAATCTAAGACATTCACAGTGAGGAGATGAATGGGTGTATGTGAACCCGGAGAAATGAGGAAATGAGATCCCTACGTTTTAGTCATCTGTTGGTAGGTGCTAAAGCCTGTAGAGATGGTTTTCTGGGATGTGGAGCTCTGTAATTCAAATATGGCTTTCTGGAGGTTGTGGGGAATTACTAAGTGAAGTAACTGAAGTAACGAAATTCCAAACGATGAGGCGAGAGGTGGTTTGGTGGGATGGACAGAGGAAGTCATGCCGAATCAACAGGAAGTGATCCCGAAAAACAGCCAGGGATAACTCATACAAATATTCAACAAATATCTAGTACCCACCATCTTTCCTTCAATTGTAATTTTAGGTTCACACATTTCATTATCATCAAACTCACTATGCTCCTGTATTTTATATTCTAACTAACATGACTAACCATGAAGAAGATATGCAAGTAAAACACATGCCATGCCAGAAAATAGTAAATATAGTGAGAGAAGAGAATGATGGAAACATAATGTTGACTTTTAGAGAGAGGGTGACATAAATTCTCACCAAGAAGGTAGGAACTGCATAAAATTCTAAAGGATAGCAGGGTATGTTGGCCAGGGTCACCAAGGGGAGGGAACAGCAAATAGCAATGCATTGAGAACCAGTCTTGTTGGGTATGGTTGAAGAGTATTGGGAGGAGGCCCATGTGATCAGAGCAAAGGGAACAAGAAATCAGGGTGATCAAGGGGCACTGCTAAACGATCTTCTTTATATGATAGTATCCCATTGTTCAGTTCACCTTTCTAAATAAGACAACATCAGTCTATTGACCTGTAATCAGCTCTCTTTTCCTTCTGAGACATGATGGATTAGACGTGGAAGGTACTTCAGTGGATTTAGACATCACATATTACAGATGCAATTGCTTTCTTGTCTTTTTAGGTGTGGAATTCACTTATTCCTATCTTACACATCATTTCATTATGTAGTACAATTTCAATAGAACACATTTAAGAGAATTATGTGCAGATTCAACTTGAAGATCATTTTTATACATCTTTTCAAAATGGCACCCAGGAGATTTTTACACATAATATACAGTACTATTCCTTTTTGAATGAATGCATAAATTCTGTTTATTGGATAGACCTAATCTCATTCAGTCATTAGCATGTAGGATCCTAACATTTTTGACCTTAAGGACATGATAAACTGTTCAATTATCTTTAATAATTATACCACCTAATACAATTAACATTGTTAGGTCATAGATTGTATGATTATTGTTATTCTATGTCTCAAATTTCCTTTTAGAGAGAGGTTTTCTATTCATTCTCCTATCAGCAGTATATTAACATAGAAAATACTCCACATTCTTTCTAACTCATAATACCATTAAATATTAACTCTGGGTAGAAAATAGCAGCTGACCTCTTTAATAGCATAGTACCTTTTCCTTTTACTTAGTGTACATATTTAAAGAGTACTAATAGTGTGTTTTGGTATGCAAATTCCTAGTGGATGTCTATAAGTCAAGCTAACAATCTCTCTTATATAGTTGACTTTTGCAAATGTAAGAATGTCTAGGCTCTTCCAAGTTAGCAAATCTTGGGTATGTAATATGATAGTTCTCACTGGAATCTTCACATCCCTCAGTGTAGACTTGGGTCCTGTATAACTGTGCCTTTGCACCAGTTGAATTTCCTCTTCCTGTTCTGACTCCCAAACCACCTTTTTTCTTCTTCTTCCTTGATATTTAATTATTTTCAAATCTATACTTTCAGTTTTTTAAAAAAATATTTAATATTTTTGATTTTGAAAAATTATCATGTGCATTAGATTACACTGTGGCAATTTCAGACAAAGAGTATTTTTGTGGGTCCCTTACTTCCAGTCATCTATACCCCTTAACAGCCCTATTTTCCCTTTGTACTCCCTACCCCATATTTTCCCTTTTTCATGTATAGAGTAAGGAAGAATGTAAGGGATGAGAACCAGAGAGAAGCACAGATGTCAGGACTCTCAGAAATGTGGCTGGTCACATGAGCAGCATGACATTACTGAGCTCAGGAATGACTGACAGGGTTTCTTGAGTTTGTTCCAACATCCACTGACATCCAGCTGGATGGCTGGAGAGGGTATACAAGGCAGTCTCTACTAATTTGTTAACCCTCTTCTTCCTTAGATCACTAACTCTCAATAAAGTACAGTCTGCATATTCTCTTCTTGTCTTTGCTCATTGACATTTACAGTGACAAACACTCTGAATGTAAGAACATGCACGTTCCTTTTAATTTAGGGAACATCAAGTCCATAATACAATGCTAGTCTCTGGAAAATGTGTGTACGTGTACACACACACACATACACACACACAGCCCTACTCAAGTATGTATGAACAAAGAAACTAATAAAAAAATTAAAACCACCTCTTAATTCTCTGTAACCTCAACAGATGTGAAAATACAAAACCTCATGCATTTCTAGGGCTCATCACTCAGGTGGGGACTTTAAACTCTGGTCTGTTTTTTTATTGTTTTATTTCTACTCTAGGATTGTATGGAGTCTACACCAGCCCCAGACTCAATATGTAGCCAAAGAAGACCTTGAACTCCTGATCCTCCTGCCTTTGCCCTGCAAGTGCTGGGGTTAAAGGCATGCAGCACCATACCTGGACTACAAGTTGAGTTTTTGACACAGGGAAAAACTTCTATCAAGGGAGCAGTATGCATGCAAATTTCTCCCGCCATGAATTGCATGCCTTGTGCCTATTGTCCTTGTGTGGCAGAAGGGCTGCTGTAAGAACTTGTAGTGTATTTAAAACCACCTCTGTGGTCTCTGTGCTTTAGAGACAGTTATGACTGCTCATCTACACTCAGGACCAGCTAAATCAGGAGCCAGACTCTGCAGAGTGAGGAGCATGGATGGCCTGCAAAACTCTCCCTGAATCCATCTTTCTATAGGAACGCAAGACTGAAAAATGTGTCTCATCATCTCGGCTCCTCCACTCTCAAAATTATTCCCAGATGATCATAGAAACAGTTTTACATTTTGGAAAAATTATCATGGTGTTCAAAACAGGACACTTTTGCAGCAAGTCGTCTTCTTAAGTGGATATTACACATCCCTTAAATGCAAGAATGATAAAAGCATCATGAAACTAAAGAAAGGTTTAAGATTATATCTTCAAAGGTTGTTCTCTTTCCTTATAGGAAGCAAGTGTTCATATAATTTGCGCAAAAAAAAAAAAACAGTTAAAACTGTTTAAAATCAATCTGAAGTCCAATGTAAATATCGTTGATGGTTTAAACTATTATATCTTTCAGAGTACCCCATAAAGTTGTTGCATTATTTTTATATTTGAGATATACATGTAAGGAAGGAAAAGCTCTGTGCTCAAGAACATGCATGTATATACAAAGCCATCTTCCAAGCACAGATAGATATTCTGTAGTATATTTAAATAGTTCTGAATATTAGAATAATAAGACTTTAAAACATGTTACCCAGGAAGGCTGTAGAGTCTCACTGGGTTCACAAGAAAAAAAAGTAAAACCTTATTTTTTTTTTTTGTCACTCATTGGAGGTAAATTTTGCATTTCTGTTTGTGGATGAGGGAGTGGACATGATGACCTTTCGGGGTCAGCTCTGAGCTATTGGCTCCATTAGTCATCTTGTTTGTGTTTGTTTTGCGGACTCTATTTATTATAGAATCCCAAACAATGGCACCATCTTTATGGATGCCAGCTGTACCCTAGTAGGAAGATACTTTGGCCAGCAATATCTTAGGCTGCTAAAGAGCCAACTGAGTTACCTGGTGTTCTCATTTCTCCATTACCTTGTGCACACAATGTCCTCCCTCTCACTGAGCATAGAAGCTTTCCAAGGCTTTGATCTTCCGATTTCTTCATTGCTTGGGGTTTCCCCATCATTAGGAAGCCTGTTTCTTCCTCAGCACCCTGCCAGCCAGGCAGCTGGGTGTAGGCAGGAGCAGTCAATCCTGTTCCCGACTTGGCTTCCTATGACTTAGGCTGACCACACGTAACTTTTTCTTTCTGTCAGCATATATGGTGAGCATAGCAACCCTGAGGCTTGGGCTGCTCTGGATTGGCTTGTCTTCACTTCTTAGGTCACAGGAAAAGATACCTTGGCTCCCAAGAGATCTCCTTGGGGATTAAGAAGGAAAACTGTGAGACCAAGTTTGTGAGCACAGTTCTGTTGCTTTCTTGATGAAACAAAAATGGCGCCCTGGAGCAATCCAAATAAAATCAGGTTCCCCATGCAGGTGAGTGAGGCAGGAAAACAGTGCACAGCCTTCTGGTATGGCAGAGATCTCCTCAGAGGGGTCTCATACATGGCTCTGTTGAGTTCAAGTGCTTGTCAGGTGATGAAATAACACATCAGGTCACTATTTAAGCTTTGAGAGAAGCAGGAAAATATTCCAGAGACATTTCTTTTTCTTTTGACTAACTTTCTGAAGAACTCCCTCTTGGACCCCAATCCCATCCTCCTCTAGTAAGAACTCTAGACATAGAGAATTCTAATCATTGCCTGCTGCACTCTTATCTGAGGCACCAGCTCTGGGCTAGTTTGCTCCTCTGCTTCACTTTCAGACACACAACACATTAAGGGATTGAATCTGTAAGTGGGCTTTGTCCAGATCCAGGAATCTGAGAAGGCAAAGGGTTAACACCTTGAAAACAGGCTATCTTTTCTTTCATCTGCAGCCAGCAGAGTTCTCAAGTTAGGAAGGAGCAAGGACAGTCAGGCATGCAGGCGCCCAGGTTTACCCCCAGGGCCAGGTCGTCTGGTCTGCAATGTTTATGAGCCTTGTGACAGGTGTACCTCTCTACTATCCTCCGTTCTCTTCATCATTCTCTGGACGTCTGGGTTCAGCCACTTTTAAAAGACTGAGTCACGTCAGCATCTGCATCACCTGCCTACAGTGTTAACTCAGAACAAGCAAGTGTAACACTGTATCCTCACTAAGCAACTAATGTCATGTATGTGCAGATTCCTTTCTATAACATGGAGACAAAAAAAACCCCTATATATTCCTCTGTTCCTCATCACTTGGTCTGATTAATTATCAGTATGAAGCAGACATTGAAGAAGGAAAGGTTAATTTAGTGTAGATGTCACTTTAGAGACTAACATGTCAAATTCATATAGACTTAGCACTAAAGGACATAGTCGTAACTATGTCATTTTATTCTATCTATCATCTATCTATCTATCTATCTATCTATCTATCTATCTATCTATCTATCCATCTTTTATTTTATTTGCCAGTATGGACATAAGTATACCATGTATATGCTTGGCACTCAGGAAGGCTAGACAAGGGTGTGGGATCTCCTGACTGGAGTTACAGATGGTTGGAAGCCACCATGTGGGTACTGAAAATAGAGCCTAAGTTCTCTGCAAGAGCAGTGAGTGCTCTTCACCACCGAGCCATCTTTCCAGTCCCCAATAGTCGTAACTTTGTTCTTGGGATGATGTGTAAATCTAATAAGGATATAAGAAAGTGGGTCTTAATATGGAATATTTAGAGGAAGAATTTAGTAACCAGCATTCCTTTTTACAAAGGCAATGAATTATTTTTAAAAGCAAAAAATATTTGGCCACCTATGGTGGCTTCTGGGAGGGGCATGATCCCTTCTGTAGGGTAACTCTAATAATTCTCTCTCTCTCTCTCTCTCTCTCTCTCTCTCTCTCTCTCTCTCTCTGTATGTATGTATGTATGTATGTATGTATGTATGTATGTATGTATGTATGTGTATATATACATCTTATAAAATAGCAGGTCTCCATGTGGCTTTTCTGGAAATCCCTTAGTATTGTTATTCTTCTCCCTCTCCACTGATTTTCCTTGCCTCCCATCTCTCTCCTCTTAACCTGTTTTCCTATTAATCCCCCTTTGACAGTTGATGGCTTCCAGGTGAGGGAGTCAGTTTCTTTAAGCATGTGGCCCTGATGGGCCAACGAGCTCCAGCAGTGTCCCTACCACCAGCAGCACACACAGCCCCTGCAGTGACCCTACCACCAGCATACACACACACACACACACACACACACACACACACACACACACACACACACACACACCACAGCTGCTCATGGCAGCACAAAAGCTTTCAGCAGGTCTGACTCTGATGACGATTTTATTAATTTCACCTAGAAATTAACTGCCGTATTTCTGTATGGTTTTTGAAGTGATAGGAACTTCAACAGCTGTCTTCTGACACTATTTCTTCTCTGAAAGTCCTCTATCGGGCAGGAGTGCCACACCCTGTGGGGTGACAGGCCTTGGACCTCTGTGTCTCACCTGACCCAGAGGCATGTGCAGGCATGTGTCTTCTTCCTTTGGCTTGCCAGCTCAGGTCTGGCCCTCACCTCATCGATTCCAGTTCCAGAATCTTCCAGTGGTACCTTCTCCTCCACACCATAGGTTTGTCTGTTCTCCTAACGCCCACTCCCCAGCCTGTTCCTGTTGGCTCTCACCTTGTCTTTTTAAACACTTGTCTCTAATTAGCAGAGATTAATTTGTACTAAAATGGGGCATAAATTTGTCTTCCAATTCCTTCCGTGTCTTAAAAATAGGGAGGCTCTTACATTTGGTTTCCCCAGTAATGCCCCCTGACCTTTTATCTTATAGAATGTATTGATTACCTATGCATTTATTTAAGTTCTGTGTCTGCTGGCCAGAGGCCAGCTTGGTTGACAGGCGTTTACTGGTACCCACTATAGGCCAAGCAACATTCCAGATGTGAAATAGACAACAAAGAGTGACCGGAACAGATCTCTCTACCCTCACAAGACAATGTGAAAAGTGACCGGCTTTGCTCATGTCTGCTGTGAAAAGTGACCGGCTTTGCTCATGTCTGCTGTGAAAAGTGACCGGCTTTGCTCATGTCTGCTGTGAAAAGTGACCGGCTTTGCTCATGACTGCTGTGAAAAGTGACCGGCTTTGCTCATGTCTGCTGGAGATCGGCATGGTTGTGTTTCTGGACCACCTCTGCCTCAGGTGAAGGTCACTCCTGGACCAGTTCTATACTGTCAAATGACTCATTTCATGGAGGCACTGAGAATAAGTTGGAAGGAAAATCTCTATTGTACATTTGGGAGGCCACAGCAGAAGCAAGGATTCTTCCAGCCCAATGGGATACAAATAACGCAGAGATACACAGTGACCTGCGCCTCAGATTCCTGCAGAGCTTTCCCACTGTGAAGGCTCCAGCTCCTCCACCTTTGAGGCTACTGTAGAGCAACAGGGCAGGTATAGGGTTCCAGTTCACAAGGCTGTCCCCCAAAGATGTAAATCACTTACTAAGCACATAGTGTTGCAAACACAGTGTTAGGAATGAAGTAGCTTTTACTATTCTCATCATACAGATATCGAAACCAAAGATAAAATGCAAGCAGGTCAGTGTTTAGTTACTCCATGAGTGGGAAGTTCCTGACAAATGCAGAATTAATAAAGATTGAATTCTGATTCTTAAGAATTAGGGAGCTGGCCACCTTGGGTGCTAACTTGGCAGATGGTCCCACGGTCCCCAGAGGACGCTCCATGCCACAGGCACCCTAGCATGCCCAGAATCTTGGGATCAATGGTGAGCAGAACACATCTGTTACAAAACAATTGTGAGAGGCCTGTGCCAGCAGGAGTAGAGACATAGGAATCACAGGATCACAGAGAAAGCTGGACTCTGAGGAGTTCTGACTCAACCAGGATTACAGGAAGGACAGGCTCCAATCAGATATATTGATGGCAGCGAGCACTTGAGATAATGAGATGGCAGGAGGCAAGCATAAGAACAGAAGCAACAGAAACCAAGGTTACTTGGCATCATCAGAACCAAACTCTCCCACCATAGCA
>NC_034608.1:37188334-37189581 GCF_900095145.1 Mus pahari
ATAGGGAACTTCTGGGATAGCATTTGAAATGTAAATAAAAAAAATAAAAGAAAATATCTTCAACAAAATTATAGAAGAAAACTTACCCAACCTAAAGAAAGAGATTGCCATGAACATACAAGAATCCTTCAGAACTCCAAATAGTTTGGACCAGAAAAGAAATTCTTCCCATCACATAATAATCAGAACACCAAATGCACAAAACAAAGGAAGAATATTAAAAGCAGTAAGAGAAAAGGTCAAGTAACATATAGAGGCAGACCTATCAGAATTACACCAGATTTCTCCCCAGAGACTATGAAAGCCAGAAGATCCTGGGCAGATGTCATACAGACCCTAAGAGAACACAAATGCCAGCCCAGGCTACTATATCCAGTAAAACTCTCAATTACCATAGATGGAGAAACCAAGGTATTCCATGACAAAACCAAATTTACACAATATCTTTCTACAAATCCAGCCCTTCAAAGAATAATAAAGGGAAAACTCCAACAAAAGGAGGGAAACTAAGCTGGAGAAAAAGCAAGAAATTAATCTTTCAACAAATCTAAAGAAGATAGCAACATGAACAGAATTCCAACTCTAACAACAAAAATAACAGGAAGCAACAATGACTTTTCCTTAATATCTCTTAATATCAATGGACTCAATTCGCCAATAAAAAGGCATAGACTAACAGACTAGTTACATAAACAGGACCTAACTTATTGCTGCATACAGGAAACCCACCTCAGGGACAAAGACAGACATTACCTTAGAGTAAAAGGCTGGAAAGTAATTTTCCAAGCAAATGGTCCCAAGAAACAACCTGGAGTAGCCATTCTAATATCGAATAAAATAGATTTTCAACCTAAAGTTCTCAAAAATGATAAGGCGGGACACTTCTTATTCATCAATGGTAAAATCTTCCAAGATGAACTCTCAATCCTGAACGTCTATGTTCCAAATGTAAGGGCACCCACATTTATTAAAGAAACTTTGCTAAAACTCAAAGTGCACATTACACCGCACACAATAATAGTGGGAGACTTCAACACCCCACTCTCACCAATGGACAGATCCTGGAGACAGAAACTAGACAGAGATACAGTGAAACTAACAGAAGTTATGAAACAAATGGATTTAACAGGTATCTATAGAACATTTCATCCTAAAACAAAAGGATATACCTTCTTCTCAGCACTTCATGGTACCTTCGCCAAAATTGACCAAGCAGGCCTCAACAGATACAAAAATATTGAAATAAT
>NC_034608.1:37192100-37213414 GCF_900095145.1 Mus pahari
ATTCTCAACAATAAAAGAACCTCTGGTGGAATCACCATGCCTGACCTCAAGTGGTACTACAGAGCATTTATGATAAAAACTGCATGGTACTGGTACAGCGACAGACAGGTAGATCAATGGAACAGAATTGAAGAACCAGAAATGAACCCACGCACCTGTGGTCACTTTATCTTTGACAAAGGAGCTAAAACCATCCAGTGGAAAGAAGACAGCATCTTCAACAAATGGTGCTGGCACAACTGGCAGTTAGCATGTACAAAGCTCAAGTCTAAGTGAATCACAGAACTCCACATAAAACCAGAGACACTGAAACTTATAGAGGAGAACGTGGGGGAAGAGCCTCAAAGATATGAGCACAGGGGAAAGATTTCTGAACAGAACACCAATGGCTTGTGCTACAAGATCAAGAATCGACAAGTGGGACCTCATAAAATTGCAAACCTTCTTTAAGGCAAAGTACACTGTCAATAAGACCAAAAGGCAACCAACAGATTGGGAAAAGATATTTACCAATTCTCCATCTGATAGGGGACTAATGTCCAATATATATAAAGAACTCAAGAAGATGGGCTCCAGAAAATCAAAAAACCCTATTAAAAATGGGGTACAGAGCTAAACAAAGCATTCTCAACTGAGGAATACTGAATGGCTGAGAAGCACCTAAAAAATGTTCAACATCCTTAATCATCAGGGAAATGCAAATCAAACCAACCCTGAGATTTCACCTCATACCAGTCAGAATGGCTAAGATCAAAAACTCAGGCCACAGTACATGCTGGCAAGGATGTGTAGAAAGAGGGACACTCCCCCATTGCTTGTGGGACTGAAAGCTGGTACAACCACTATGGAAATCAGTTTGGCAGCTCCTCAGAAAAATTGGATATAGTTCAATATCAATCCTGGGCATATACCCAGAAGATGCTCCAACATGTAATAAGTACACATGCTCCACTATCTTCATAGCAACCCTATTTATAATAGCCAGAAGTTGGAAGGAACCTAGATGTCCCTCAACAGAGGAATGGATACAGAAAATGTGGTACATATACACAATGGAGTATGTAAATTAAAAACAATGAATTTATGAAATTCTTAGATAAGTGGATGGTTCTGGAAGATCTCATAACCCAATCACAAAAGAACACACATGGTATGAAGTCACTGATAAGTGATATTAGCTCAGAAGCTCAGAATCCTTCTTAGAAGGGGGCACAAAATACCCATGGAAAGAGTTAAACAGACAAAGTTGGAGCAAAGACTGAAGGAACGACCATCCAGAGACTGCCCCACTTGGGGATCCATCCCATAAACAACCACCAAACCCAGACACTATAGCAGATGCCAACAAGGGCTTGCTGACAGGAGCCTGATATAACTGTCTCCGGAGGGGCTCTGTCAGTTCCTGGCAAATACAGAAGTGGATGCTCACAATCATTCATTGGATGGAGACAAGGTCTCCAATGAAGGAGGTAGAGAAAGTACCCAAGGAGCTGAAAGGGTTTGAAACCTCATAAGAGGAACATCAGTATGAACTATCCAGTACCCCTAGAGCTCCTTGGAACTAAACCACCAATCAAAGAAAACACATGGTGGAACTTGTGGCTCTAGCTGTATATGTAGCAGAGGATGGCCTAGTCGGTCATCAACGGGAGAAGAGGCCCTAGGTGCTGTGAAGGTTCTATGCCCTAGTATAGGGGAATGCCTGGACCATGAATGGGAGTGGGTGGGTTGGATAGCAGGGGGAGGAGGGAAGGGATAGGGGATTTTTTGGAGTGGAAACTAGGAAAGGGGATAATATTTGTAATGTAAATGATTAAAATAACAAACAATTTTAAAAGGTGAAAAAAAAAGAATTAGGTAGTGTGTGTGTGTGTGTGTGTGTGTGTGTGTGTGTGATCTTACCATGCAGTCTAACAACTGCCTCACTGTTTTATAGCTGTACTCCAAAGGGTTTGAACACTTCAGTTTCCTTATACTCTCTGAGTAATTACTTCTTTCTGTTTTCATGTTTTAGAAAATGGTGAAATGGTTAGGGTTAGGATTAGGGTTAGGTTAGGGGTTAGGGGTTAGGGTTATGGTTATGAAAAAGTATTGAGAGTAGAGGGGGACTAGTTGAAAGTAAAGTGTTCAGAGTGTGGGGGATAAGAAGGGTGGGTGACAGCACAAGGGAAGGCCTGGGCCAAGTAATGGGAGTGGGTGGGTAGGGGAGCAGGGGCGGGGGGGGTTATAGGGAACTTCCGGGATAGCATTTGAAATGTAAATAAAGAAAAAAAAAGGGTGGATGAATGTAACCATAATACAGTGTCTTTGTACACATTTATAAAAAAATAGATTCATTAAATGCCACTAAGAAGACAGCTATGAATTTATAATTAAAAAAACCCTTCAGTACAGCTTGATAACTTCATGACTAGGATTGAAAAGCCAATTTATTGGTGGCAGAAATAAATGAATAGCATCCATGTTTATTCTACTTCTTCTCCTCCGGGGTTGAGTCTGTTTCCAGGGACGAGATTGGGACAGTGCCTTTCAAGTGAGAATTGTGAAGTCAAGAAATCAACTTCACTGCCTGCTCCCTCCAATACCCCAGCACAGATGCAGGTTCGTATGGATACTGTAAGACTGTAAGGAGTCAAGTCCAGTTTGTTCCTACACACAGCATAGTTATCAGTGTGAGTCTGATCTTCACTCATGTATATAGTTCATACCTCTTTTACATCCTTAATCCATAAGTAGCCCTTAGGGTAATGACCCATTTTATTTTCACTCATTTTTATGGTTGGTTGATTGAATGAGGACACAGTAGCCATTTCATGGTCCCATTCACCTTAAAGTTATATTTTCATTGGTACTTTGTTTTTTTTTCATATTTTTAAAATCAATTCTTTGAAAAATTTGCCCAAATCGTTTTGATCCTAGCTGACAACTTTCTGTCCTTTTACAAAGGACAGAAAGTCCTGTGGCTCAGGGACCGATTGCTGGTGGGGGTGGTCCTCAGACTTTGATCATTGTCATAAAGCTGGGGATGTCTGATGGACACTTTATCCTCTCTGCAGAGGACACTCACAGTTCAGTTAAACATTATCTGGCATCATGTTTGACTCTTTTTTTTTCAAAACCCTCTTTTGCTCAGGCTGGAAGTCAAATATGTGTGTTGTAGACTAGTTAATTGATGGAGGTCAGCTGACAAGAACATTATGGAGCTGTTATAAAACTGAGAAAGCTTTCCGTGTTCCCACTTAAAACATCTCCAGGTCCAGAATGTACATATGAATATTAAGGTACAGAATAATGTGAAGTCTCTTTAGGTAGCAAGGAAGATATAAATGCATATACACTTACTCACAAGCTAGAAGCTACTTGAGGGGCTAATGTGAAACTATTAGAATTTTCATTGAAGTATTGAGGATAGAAGACTTACTTTTTTTTTTTTAACTCTTTGATTTATAGTTGATACACATTAATTGTGTGTAATGAGTGTGAATATGACAGTTTAATGCATAAGCACTTTATATTTTGGTCATGTTCACACCGGTTGCTCTCTTGTATTCCCTCCTACTTCCAAACAACTTAGTCCACTCCCTGATGTCCCACTTTCATGTCCTTAACTGGCCTTGAGTGATTTTACGGTTGCTTACAGAGACATTGATGAAGGGTTCTTGACAGGAGCATGGAGACCTTAGCTGTGTTGACACCAGTGTGCTGACACCACTGAATCAAGTGTCTCTCTGTCTCCCAGCAACCATTCACTGTACCACACTTTGAGTCCCTCCCCTTCTCCTTGGCAGGATGTTGGCCAGCCCAGGCTTGTGCAGGTAACCCCAGCCACTGTGGATTCAAGAACCAAGCCCTTTCAGTTTTTATTAGACTCTTAAGAGAAGCGAATCCAATTGGCCAGAGACTAAAATAAGGACAAGGTACCCAACTACTTGCTTCAGGCTCAGTAAACCTTCATGGGAAATCTGCCCTAGATTCTACTTCAGAAACACCCCTTCTATAGATTGCTTTCTGTCTCCAAAATCCAACTGGAGTCTCTATTCTGTGCCCACAAAGCCCTATAAATCTCCCTCTAGATACACATCAGCATAGCTCCAAATCCCTGGAGGCTCCCTGACCCCCACTAACTGACTTCTTCAAGTGGGGAGAACCTTGAGGCATGTGAGATATGACTTCTTGTTCCACTGTGGACAATAATCTGGCTTCTGACAGGTTGGTTTTGCAAATTTGTGAGTTTGGTGTGTTCTAGCTGGCCTTCTGCCAACTTTCCATTCCTGGGGTGTGGCTGTCTCCGTCATGTTTTCCTGTTCTCATCGCTGTGTTGGAGATTACTGATTTGTTTCACGGTGCTGTAATGTGCCACTCACATTTCGACTAGAGACTATGATGAGTCACACTACCCTCTATGTTCTTTTACACCCTCTCAGGTTCACACGGGGACTTTGTTTCTTTGGGCAGATATCTGGGAGTGGCTTCTGGTCACACTCTTTGTGGTGTTCTCAACTGAGGTGGATCCTGGCCAGTTGAATATGTTGAAAGCCAAGGACACATCTTTACTGAGGTGAGTCTTTGTCACCTACCATCTTACCACAGCACCGGGGCTTGGTGTAATGTAGCCAGTCCCCAATGTCCCCAATGTCCCCAATGGCAATTTCTTTCTTTTCGGGTTTCACATGCTACATTGGCCAATCTCTGCCTCTGGGGAATGTCACAATGCCTGTCTATTTTTAGGTAAAAAAAGAAAGATTACCTGGTATCATCTGCCCACAGCCTAACTCAGTAGAGCAGCTAAATATACTTGTTCCTGTGTAGCATTCTCCAAAACTATAAAGGTCTCCGGGTAGGAAAGGTCTCTTTCCTACCTGGCTTAACTCAGTCATTGGTAACATCTGCTGTTCTGCACAGAGAGCGAGCCATAAAACATGAAGGTCTTGTTACTCTTTGCTCTCTTCTTCTGCTTGGTCCAAGGAAACTCAGGTAAATGTCTTCTGAGTAACCCTGGAGAAGGCAGGACTCTCTTTCAGTTTGTAGACAGCACTGAGGTATGTCCAGGTATGAGTATCTGGCACAGAGAATTGGACCACTCTGGGGCTCAGGGCTGGACCACTTTCATATAGAAGAGGTTGTTTGTTTGTTTGTTTGCTTGTCGAGAGTTGTCAATTTTACAGCACAAGACATAGAGGCCTATTTTCTCCAAGACGAATAGAAAGACCTGTTTGCAATCTGAGATAGTTTATTCAGGACAGAACTACAGCCACACATGTGTCAAAGCGGGAGCTTCGCACAAAGGGTAAGATTACTGCCACGCTGTGAGCAGAGGCGGGTACTCACATCTACGGCACTTCCCTAGCTTTTGCATATAACCTATTATAGCCACAAAAACCCAGATGTACCCTTTAAACGAATTTTTCAAATGAGAGAAAATAGGTTACCTTAAGAAAGCTAGAGTCCAGATCCTGAAACCTTTGAATTAGCAGCTCTTCTGTCAAGGTGGACTACCCCTACTTCGCCATGTCCCCTCCAAACCATGGTCGACTTGATGAGCACAGTATCATAAATCGGTCCCTGCCTGAAGTCTGGCTATTGCAGGAGGTGAGTTTTCTAAACATGTCAGGCATACATTATGTTGCTGTTGCTTTTAAACACAGGGTGTGTTAGAAAGCAACAAACCTTACCCCTCCCCCTGCCTCTATGAGGATGCTCCCCTCCCCCTCCCCCTGCCTCTATGAGGATGCTCCCCTCCCCCTCCCCCCGTCTCTATGAAGATGCTCCCCCACCCATCCACCCCCTCCCAGCCTAGCCTACTGCCCTGGCATTCCCCTACACTGGGGCTTCTTAGAAGGGTGAAAGGCCCCTTTTTTCACCGTCTCTTTCCCACAGTGCTTTCTTTCTGGGGACTCTAGTTATATTTTTACCTAGAAGGCAACACAAGAGACACTTTTATTTTTCTTCTTTTTACTCTGGTAATAAGAGTGAAAAATATGGCCACAAGCCGAGAGGCAGACCCAGTCCTGATTTTTCTACAACCTGAGACCTTTATTCTCCTGTTATTCTGTTTTCTTAAATGCCATACTCCCATCCCCACAGTATACTTCTATCTCCAGGTGGCTGAAGGACCCTGCTGGACCAGGGCCTACACACAGCCTGTCATGCCCTCTTGGAAATACCACGAGATATAAATGATTGCTATTGAAAGCTGAGGACGAAAAACTCAGTGGCCCTGAGACTTAGCTCTGTTAAGAGTGGAGCAGATCCTTCGCTGAGGGCTGGAGTCTCTGTTTATCTCCCTCTGTTGTATCCACAGGGGACATACCACCCAGAATCAGAAACACCGTGTGCCTCATGCCACAGGGCCACTGCAGGCTCTTCATGTGCCATTCTAGTGAGAGAAAAGGGGATATCTGCTCCGACCCCTGGAACAGATGCTGTGTCCCCTATTCTGTTAAAGACAGAAGATAGAAGACTGAGGTTGGGAGATCTGGAATGTGGGGCACAAGCTCCTGAAGGGTGGAGACCTGGAAATGCCCCAAAGGCTTTGAGTATGTGTGGCTGACGGTGCACGCTCAATAAACACTTGCTGAATAAATCTATCACTGAGGCAAAGGTCCGATGAAAGGATTTTATTGAAGAAGGTGTTAATTTGCTATTCATTTTCTCCCTCCTTTCTCTGTCTCAGGTTATGTCTCCTACATACTCAGGAATACGGTAAGCACAAACCAAGCTCGGCTCTAAACGCTGTTTGCAAAGCGAAAGGAATGGCTGACTCACTGGCTATGTGTCCTCTATGGCATTCATCACATCAAGGCCGGCGCTGGCTTCTCTCCGTTCAGGCCTCTGGGGCTCCTGCTCCATTTCCAGAGCCTTCTCACATGGTCACACCAACACCTGAGTAGAACTTTGTAGCCTTTCTGCATTTACTCTGACGTTCTCCCAACTTAGTGACATGGTGACCTTGCCGTCTTATAGAGAATATAGTAAGGTTTAAACACGGCCATTCTGGTGATTTGAGAAAAATGAAAACAAACACACAAACAAGCAAACAAAAAAACCCAAAAAACTCATGAGGCCAATCAAATTGCTCCAAATCAGAAATCCATAAACAGGACTCTTGAAGTGCCTGCAAGAGTGTTCATTCTTTTACTTTTGTCTTTAGATGTTTGTGAATTTGTGCGTGTGGTGTGTTTGTGTGTATACAGTATGGTTATGGGTATTATATGTATGGTGTATTTGTGTGTATACAGTATGTTGATGGGTGAATCTGTATGCTGTGTGTATGGGTGTATGTGTATGGTGTATTTGGGCTTATACAATGTGTTTGTGGGTGTGTGTATGTGTATGGTGTCTGTGTGTGTTTGTGGGGGAGGTGAGGATGTACACCTGTTCATGCCATGTGTACATATGGAGGCAAGAAAATTTGGGGATGAGTTCTCTCCTTCATGGATGTTAGGGTACAACTCAGCTCATCAGAGCTCCACAGCCAGTGGTTTCATTGGCTGACCCCACCTCCCAAATCCATTCTGCTATTTTAAAAGAATATGTTCCTGAACACTTAAAGCTCTGCAGGGCCTCTTGTGTGAAATTTCCTAACATTGAGGGGTTTGCTGTTCTTCTCTGCAGGCTATTGTGCTGTGGAGGCAGGTACCTAAGAATTAATGAAGTGAACTAATGAAGGTGCGGGATGCAGAGGCTCACGAAGGGAAACGTGCTGCGGAATCAGAGACCACATGGCAAGCTTTCTCTAGATTAGCAGATAAAAATCCTTTCTTTCCGCGTCTCTGCATACTGATTGAAGCTACTTTGCTTATGAACCAGCTGAACCTCCTTCAGGGTTCCTGCCTGGATTCTCATCCCAAGTGACAACAAACAGTTGACATTCTGGCTTGGCCGTTCTTCAGCCTCTTCTCAGTGTATTCTTTGTTTATTCTTCTAAATATCATTCCTGGAACTGCACGGAAGGGAGCCTCCATTAGACACACCAGCATCTCTTGTTCCCACAGAGAGTAAAACACGTGTGCCCATGTGAACGCCTGTAGGGGGAGGGCGCTGGCTCTAGGTACAGCCTCTGCTCTGAGGTTGTAAAACTCCTGTCCACAACCGGAGAGTCACCCCTCCAAGCTCATCAGGTCTGTGGTAACAATAAACCGGAAGTGGCAACGGGTGCCAAGGTCAGAGCAGGATCCGGAGCCTGGTTCCTCCCTCGCAGAGGAGGCCAGTGGTGGGCGTTCCTGGTCTTAACACTTCTCAAGCTTAGAAGAAGCTGGGCTAGAAAGCCGAGGCCCCAGCACAGGACACCACCAGCTTTCCAGGTCAGAATGACCCTGCCTTTAGTGGCTCTGGGTGGGACTCTCTACAAGAAAGGTGATGAGGAAAAACTCCCCCGTCTCCCTCATTCCACCACACATTCTAAACATGCAGCAAGGGCAGTTGAGAGCCAGGCCAGACGATTTCATAAATCCATATTATATACTCACACTGTAGAATATATTGCTCACTAATCCTCCTGTGTCCACAAACCAAGAACTGGGGGTTACAGGTGTGCACCACCACACTGGAGTTATTCGGTCCCTACAGAAGCTAGGCAAGCGTTCTACTGTAAAAGGTGCCTCTGGACTCTGGAGGGTTTGGTTTAGACTGCATAATGAGCGGCAAGGACAGCATCCATTTCCCTTCTCCATACCATATTTCTCGTATTATTAAATGAAAGCATTTTGGACCTAAACAGTCCTCCCGGCCTAGTAGGTGCTGGTGGGCCGCGAGTCGATTCCAATAATAACCACAAGAGGGCGGGCCGTCACTGCTCATTAGTGACTGAAGAAGGGCTTTTTTGGTTTTGGTTTTAATTTTTATTTTATTTATTTTCTCCACGGAAGCTGGTCGCATGGTTAAGGAAAAAAAAAATCCCCGGAATTTTTGTAGGATTCAGAAATAATTTCATTTCTAGCCTGAATTTCTTAGTACTAACTGTAATGTATTTGATCTCTGGTCTACACAGGTTAGCCATTTACTCTAGGTCACTCTAGGGAACGAGAAGGAATTCAGTTCGGACCGATCCATTGGGATATTTATTAAAGCATCCCCTTGAATATCCTGTCTGAGAGTAGAGTCCAGCCAAAGCTGCAGATAACAAACAGAGTCCATCTGTGTCCTGCCCCGTGGCTTGTCTTCAGGGGCTGTGACCAGCAGAGCCCTTCACTTAATGTTCAGCAACCAGGGAGGTCCAGGGCAGCAGGTACACAAGGTCCCCAGCACTGGTTCAGCGTAGGGTTTGTGGGTTCTTACAGCCTTGGCCAGCAGCAGAGATGTGCTGCACTGATGCCCCTTTGGAGGGATTATGCCAGAACCTGGGAACTTCAAAGTGTGCATGAAGTGGAGGTCAGCTGTGGCCTTGACTGTAGCTGCCTTCAAGTCCCAACACATTTTCAATTGAGATTTACCTGCTGTGTGCTTGTGCCGGGACCCTGGAAGCAGCTGTAAGGGTCGCTGGGAAATGTAAAAGATGTGCGTAGTCCTCCTGATGAGCTTGACAGGGCCGCCTGACCCTGGAAGCATTCAAGGTGCCTTAGGGGTCTGGGGCCTTGGGATACCCTAGGGAGTAGAGGTATCAATCAGGCTTGGTGCAAGAAAGTATTGCCAAATCCTCAGAGCCTGCACGGCTGTTCAGGTAACCTGTAGGGGGCTCTGGCTTCCTCTATGGCGACTAGAACTGCATAGTCATAGGACCTGGCTGGCTGTTCCCTCTCTTGCTCAAGGGTTGTGTTCATAGTTACCCACCCCTGGTTCCTCTCCCACATCACTGCTGAGCATGGTCGTGGTCAGTTATTCTGTCTCGTTGTTCCTTGTGCCTTCCAGGCACCCCTGTTATAGGACTCAGCCTTCTGCCCCCAAAATCTGTTTCCAGGAATGTTATTCTCATTAGATTTTGAGCTTAAAGGCCTAGTGGGTTTATAAAGGGTCTGGCGGTGATAAACACTAGCATTTTACACTTTTACTAACTAAAGACAAATACATGTGAATTCTTGAACTAATTAATCCAAGCCTGAACACAGGTCTCCTTCAATGCTCGGCTCCTCTGATGGTTCACCTGGAGTCTGCTGTGCGTGTAGTCGAATCCTTGGCAGTGGTTCTCAGCCTTCCTAACCCTGTGGGCCCTTTAATACAATTCCTCATGTTGTGGTGACCCCCAGCCATAAAAATGATCTTCATTGCTACTTCATAACTGTAATTTTGCTACTGTTAGAAATCGTAATATGATTTGTGACCTGCAGGGTGAGAATCACGGCCTTAGAGGAACACAAAGACATGAAGGATGGTCCCCTAGTGTCCCCAGGGGTGACTTGCCATTTCTTCCCACCCATTACCTCGCAATACTGGGAGAGATTATAGTATTAGCCCCACCAGACACCTTTCCAAGCCAAACCCTACCTCCTGATGCTGAAACATAGTCATCCAATGCAACTCTCTTGGAGCCAGATGAAACACACATTTATAAAAGAAGAAATGGTCAAAACACTCCCTCTGGGATCCAGAAGATAACTTTATCAGCAGTATCACAACATCTCAAAACATCAAGTTTATTTATTTGTTTATTTTTGGAACTGTCTTCAGAGTCCCTCCACGTAACAGACCAACAAAAAGTCTTCTAATGCCTAGAATCTGGTTCAACAAGACCACACAACTTCTTCCAAAGGAATTCAAGTCTCTGGAAGCTGAGGTCTACCACAGTCCTCTGCCATTTTCTTCCCTCCAAGAAAAAGCAGATTTTTGTCAGCCCACAGACACTGAATGAATCGCTGAGTCATCGGGGTGGCTGGAGACCAGGTGACCTGCCAGGTTCCCAAGCTTCCTCCTGGGAGACGCCCAGTGTGTGTTAGCTCACAATAGACTATAGGTCGCCCTGCAGGTGACTCAATTGGAGGCTGTCATGTGTCCTGCTCACAGGGAAACAGTGCTCCCTTCAGTTGAGTCTGAGAATTCACAGGGCGCTCTTCCCCCCCCCCCCCCCAGCAGAGCAGCCAGGGCTGGTGGTGTCTGTAGGACCCACAGGGAAGCAAAGAACATCAGTGTGGCCGGACTCAGCGCAATGCAAAACTCAGAGGAGGTCTTCCCAGCCAGGCGCAGGTGAATTCTGGTAAGGAGTGCCCCAAAGACCTGGCAGCATTCCAAAGCCCACCTAATGTCACCCCATATCTGCTCTCTGTCACTATGACAAAACACTGGAGGCAATTAACTTCTGTCCACTTGTTATTATTTAGCATCTGGAGCATTACTATGACATTTCAGACATAGTCTTTTAGAGAGTCTCTTCCCCTCCTCTCGTCATTCCTGCTGCCCCGATTCCTCCTTGTAACCTTCCTCCTCCTGTTTTCTCCTCTTTCACATCCCACATGCCCTTTGGGTACCTCACCCTTCCTCTTCCACTAGATTTACTCTCTCTGACCTCTTTTCTAGTCTTAACCACTAGAGGAAAACACGAGGAGTAAAGTCTAAGAGAATCAGCCTTTAAAGAGAGAGGGGTTATTTGGGCTCAGACATTTGGAGGTCCTCGGCCATGAATGAGCTGAGGCTTTGATATTTTTGGTCCTACGTTGTGGTAAGACAACAGGGAACATAGGAAGCAAAGGCAGGGGGAGAGGACAGGATAGGGATCAGAAAGAGGAGGAGGGTGAGGAAGAAGGTGAGGAGGAGGTGAGGAGGAGGGAGGAATATGAAGAAGAGGTAAGGGTGAGGAGAAGGAAGAGGAGGAATATGAAGAGGAGGAAGAGTGTGAGGTGGAGGAGGAGGAAGGGGAGGAGGAGGGGAAAAGAAAAGTGATGAGAACAGCTAGTCTCCTCAGAGGCATGGCCCTCATACTAAGACCCTCTCACAAGGCTCACTATCTCAAAGGCTCCACTATCTCCCAACAGCAAAGCACTGGCCCTGAGCCTTGATCACCTTCCAGCTCTGGGGGGAGGGAAGCATCAGTCACTCATGGCTTATTCAAGCCCTTTCTGCTACACCTTCTGTGCTAAGTGCTTCCCACAAACCTTCCTCAGCTCATCTACAGAGTGGCGTGAACACGTCTGCAACGCAGACAGGATGCCTAAGTTTCAGACACATGAAGTCCCTTACCCACAGCTGCAGAGCATCTCTGTGAGCAAGCTCAGTTCTGATCTGTCGAGGAGTCCGCGGAGACTTTTAGTGTGGTTATATTAAAGCGTGTGTGGAAACCAGTTTTTAACACACTGCGTATTTTTAGCAACCAGAATGCAACACGCTCGTTTATTGTCTGTTGTTGTCTTCATCTTACACTGGCTGAGCCAGGTAGGTGCAACATGTGACAACCAAGTCTAAAACTTTTAGGTCTTTGCAGGAAAAAAAAAAGCTATAACTTGAGATACATGACTCATAACTGGACATGCTGGTTGTCAGTAGATGTAGTTGATTTGGTAGATTACATAAGGTTTCTGTATGGTTAAGAGCAGAATTCCTGTTTGATTCTCACTACTACTGGAGAGAATGCATTTGTCTAAATCAACACATAACACACACACACACACACACACACCCCAACACACACATGAAAGAAAGAAAGAGAGAGGGAGGGAGGAAGGGAGGAAGGGAGGAAGGAAGACACAGCTATGACCCTTTGGAAGTCAATGGTGGGCTTAGATAGGTGGCCCCTTGTGGCATATTTTCTCATTTCATAAAACATAGGGTCTGTGTACCATGTTACTCTTTCTCTCCAG
This sequence comes from Mus pahari, assembly GCF_900095145.1. Lineage (NCBI taxonomy): Eukaryota > Metazoa > Chordata > Mammalia > Rodentia > Muridae > Mus > Mus pahari. The sequence continues at coordinate 37,204,823 of NC_034608.1, forward strand.
AGATTTCTTACTAGATGGTGACTGTGAGAATCACGTGTATTTTAGGGCACATTAGCGGAAGACTGTGAACTGTGAATTCTGTTTCATAGATGTGCCTGACTCTGAAGTCAAATGAGTCAGCCACAGGTCCCAGGGAGAGGGGGATGGGTGTCTCAGCCAGGAAAGCAGTTCACGGCTGGCAGCTAATGACACTGCAGAACAGGAGCAACCTGCTGTCCCCCTTTGGTGGGCATCTGTGAAAGGACTTTGGTATCTCTGCCAGACTTTGGGTGTTTCTGGATTTTCGAGGCTGGGAATGAGCCTGGAAAGTCATCTCCAACTGCCTCAGAGTAAGAGCCAAGGAACTCTTGCCCTATCTTGGAAGACAAGAAGGAAACAGACAAGTCTCAAGGTGGCCCAGGAAAACTGGAAATTTTCTCCTATTATTGCCTGGCAGCAGGGGTAAGGTTGGCAAGTGATTTTAACACAAATTCCCCACACTCACACAAGCAGCCATCTCACCCTGACACGTGAACTTCCAAAGAGGGATTGAGCCAACTACTTGGAAGTCTCTATTTAACAACACAGAGGAGGAGCTGAAGCACAGACCTACTGGCATATGGCTGCCACAGGGGTGGAGCCAATGGGAACACAGGCAAGTACACACTCCCTTGTCTCTCTCACATCTTGGAATTCTCTAAGAATCCGTTTTGCTAGTTAAACATAAGTTCCCCAACACGGTCTCTGAGACTCCTCATGTCAAATCCTAAATTCAGTTTTATTCAGTTCTTTAATCAGCACAAAGCATTTTAGATTTCTTAACCTTCCATACCATTTCTTTCCCAGATTTTGTGCCCCTGTTTCCCATGCCCAGTATAGTTGTGAACTTTACAATGCATTGGCCAGACACCCTCTTTAACCTCCTTCCTCAGTGGTGGCACATATTACAAGCAGCTATCTGCCACTTTGGGCCAGCTGCCACATGTCCAGAAACCCAGAATTGGACCATTCTTTCTTACATCCTAAACTGGGCAGATACTTTAATATTTTTGGACAGAAGAAAGAAAGGGAAGGAGAGAAGGACATGGAAGAAAGGAAGGAAGAGAGGGGAAGGGAGAGGAAGGGAGGGAAGGAAATGAGGGAAAAAAGAAGAAACAATGGGAGTTACACACACACACACACACACACACACACACACACACCCCGCAGCTGGCATCCAGATAGATAAGACCCTTCAGAATGTGGGAACAGTCAACAAGCACTGGTTGTTCTTCCTGTGTTCTTGTTGGCTCATTCCCCAGCAGTAGGATGAAGGAACCTAAGGGAGAAGTAATGACTGCCAGCCCACGTGGCAGGGCAGCCAGTGGGAGGGAGGGACAGCTGAGGAGGAAACGCTCCCAGTCTCTGAATGGTGGACCAGGGTACAGGTAACTATGGAAGTTCTCAAAGGAAACATTTCTGGGTCATCGTGTTCCTCTGCCCTCTTCCTCTATAGAGGGCGTGTCTCTCCTTCCCACTCCTTTCACACGTGTGCCACCCCTTATGGTGAGGAAGGCACTGTGGATGGTAGCAACCTGGCTGCAGATAAGCACTGTGAGACAGTACAGACCCGGGTCTTTCCCAGTGGATGGAAGGCGTTGATGAGTCAACCCAGGGCTTCCTGAATCCACATTTGCCAAACCAGGTGGAAGCTGAGAGAGTCATGATGACTCTCGCAGTTGGCTGCGCTGTAATGCTTGAGGCTGGGTGTGGCGCACATCACAGGTGAGCATAAACATAGGAACCAGAAAGTGCCTCGTTTCACTGCCACCCTCCCTGTGGTGTCACGGGGAGGAGGCTGGAAGGACGCAGGTTCTTCCTGCCACTTACGAGGCAAGGCTTGTCTGTCCACCGCTCACATGTCCTCACCCTTCAGGAATCAACTTCCTCCAAGGTTATGTTGCTCATCCCACCTTTGGAGCTTTGAAAATTATTATTATGCGGCCCAGTTCCCTTCACTGGGACCTGACCTATGCAAGGGGTGTAGCTCCCTTGACTATTTCATAAAGATTCTGGAAAGGCACTTCTTTTATATCTCGAGGTGACTGACACCACCTGTGCTGTGGAATCCTAGTTCCTCCTTAGCAGCTCGTGAGTCTCCCACGGCACAGCTGTTCTGTGGCTCACAGGAGGTCGATGGTGTCAACAGCTTCGGCAGCAGCTCACTGTGGACAGTGGTAGTCATCTCTCCTTGCCTCAAGTCCTCAAACTCCCTAACACACCTGCCCTGGACGTGTCAGATAGGAACAGAAATGTCTCCAGTCTTTGCTTAGAGACCGTAAACAGCTGGAGCCAAGCATGTATACAACTTCTTTTGGATTCTAAAGAAGCTGGTTTTCCCAGGTGGTGTCTGATGTATTCCTGGCTCAGTCTCTTAGCCCAAAGCTATTCATTCTCCTGCTCCATCCATTTTCTTTTTCCCATTTACTTTTGGAAATTCCATTCCCGACTCTATTCAGGAGTGACTATCTGAAGACTCTTTTAAGTCACCAGACTGTGTCACTCACCACGAGGAGCAGCGGGACAGCTGTGGGTGTATAGTGATGCCTGGGTCAGGGAGGATGAGCAAGAATGGAACTGGGATCTCAACGGCACTCTGTCCAGGATAGCACTGGCTCAAGACCTCGGGTTTGCTCCCATGTGCTTTCTAGCATGAGTGTGGATAAGCTCATCTCTTTATATCACAGTCCTGCTGGGCAGAGCGTATCGCTCTTGAGGATGGGCATCTGCCTTTTGGGATAGTGCAGCCCTAATGAGGATGATGAGGGGAATGGTGTCCTCATGGCTCAGCAATTCCTCCTTTCACAGAGCCTGGGAGATGCATTTGGTATCTTCCCCATCCCACCTTATCATGTGCAGGGACATTTAAGACACAGGGTTTGTTCTCCCTTTGTATTGGAGGTGGTGACTGTTGATTGGCACAGTTGGGAGCCAGGGAAATGGTTGCACCTCCCTTAGGAAGGTGAACAAAGGAAGTTGAGACATTCAGAAAACAGGAAGTAAAATGTAGGGCACAAGACAATCTAACACCTTACTTAATGTAACTAAATTGAAATAAAGATATGTAGAGAGATAATGTATGGAAATAAAAACATGTATAAAGAAAAACGGCGTCTCCCTTTGGGTAAAGGCTGTCTCTTGATGATAAGGGGAGCTGTGTAACATCCCCATGTTACTGCTGGTGTGAAAAGTTGGCAGAGCTTGAGAGCGATGCCAGATCACCCCACAGCCTTCTCCTTAAAAGGCAGACCCCAGTATATTTTGGAGAAAAGCTAACACATGCTTTTGGCTGCTGGCATGTCTGATGGCAGGAGTAACCCATAATTCTGACATATAGAAGATACGTAACACTGACATTGGTTGATTACAGGCACATGCCACTCTCCCTAGCTTGTATGTAGGTGCAGGGAATTGAACTCAGAACTCGAGTAAGATAGCTTGGTCAATAATGTTCCAGTGAGGAACATAATGTCCCCTGATTGAAGAAACAGAATACATAGAGTGGATATCAGGTGGCAAGGATACTGAAACCATCGTGGCAACTGTGTGCCAGACCCATTTCCTCCTGAATGTACACTGGAGTTCAGCAAGCTACAGCCTAGCAGTTAAATCCAGAAGCCGCCTGTTTATCTAGATAGTGTTTTATTGGGATAGAGCCATAAGGATTTGCTTCTTGTTTCTGATATACTTTGGACTATACCTGTAAGGTTGAGCAGTTGCAATAGAAGTTGTGTGGCCAGGAAAACCTAAAAGCCTGTCTAATCTTGATAGAGAAGACTTGCCAATTCCTAATGGATGAAATTGCTCAACTGAGAAGAATACAGAAGAGAGGCCATCTCGTGGTTGAGACACCATGAGTAGATTTCTCTTCAGTGCCAACCTCCAAGATGCCACAGCCTGCACTTCCGGAAGGGGTTAGCTGTAAATTCTCAAAACCAGATTTACTCTGTGATCTATTGAATATGTGAGGCATGTCTTCAGATCCTCAATCGTTTTCATTCATATTTCACAACTCACAGTCACTGGGTTTTCCATTAAGAAAATGAACTTCTGGATGGGTGTAAAAACAAAAGGGGAGCTCAAGTAGAAAAGGGGGATTTTAGAGTCATCTATCTTAGCCTCCGAATTTGAGCTCAAAACTATAGTCTCATTCTTCTTACAATGCAGATTACAATACTATCTTCACATCATTTGGGCCAGAAAAAAAATGCCTTTAAATTCAAATTAAAAAGAAAGTTTCAGCTACTACAGTGTTGGGTATATAGTTACAACTATGTTGGGTACTGGTCATCATAAACAATCAATGTGTTGCTCTTGCCCGTTGCACCATTAGCTAATAAGTTCATTTTAATAACCAGTTCTAATTACATGATTATGTCAGACACCCTATTAAAACTAACCCCTGGGGATATGAATAGGTAGACAGTAAGTTAAATTATCTCTATTTGCAGATGATATATCATATATTATACCTAAGAGATTCTAAAATTTTCATTAGAAAACTTCTAGAAACAACCAACAATTTCAGCAAAATAGTAGGGTATAAAATCAACTGACAAAATTCAGTAGGCTTTGTATAGACCACTAACAAACACACTGAGAAAGACCACAATTTGAAACTTAGAACACAAAATTGTTAGAAGAAAACAAAGATAGTTCCCCCATAAGATATAGATGTAGGAAAAGATTTTCTGAATAAGATTCCATTAACCAAGGAATTACAGCCAATAGTTGACAACCCAGCCATCATAGAACTAAAAGCTTCTGTACAGCTAAGGAAACAGTTAATAAAGTGAAGAAGAAACTCAAAGAATGGGAAAGAATCTTTGCCAGCTATAAATCCACTGGAGGATTTATATGTAGAATATACAAAGAACAATAACAAGGACAACAAAAAGTCAAGAAAACAACGACCCAATTTTAAAAACTAAGCCATGGACCTAAACAGAGAGTTCTAAATAGAAGAGGTAAAATTTACTAAAAATTACATTAAAAAAGTGTTTATCATCCTTAGTGTGATATTTTGAATAAGATGCTAGCCTGTCCAAAGACTCATTATGTGTAAATATTTGGTCCCTAGTTGGTGGAACTGTTTGGGAAGAATTAGAAGATGTGGCCTTGTTGGAGGAGGTGTGTTATTGGGGGTGGGCTTTGGAGTTTCATATCCCATCCATTCTTAGATAGTTATCCCCTCTTCCTGACCCCATGTCATGTTTGCGGGCCACATGTGAGCACACAGCTACTGCTCCAATGCCATGCCTGCTTGCCTGTTGCCGTGTGGCTCCTCATGATGATCATGGACTTACTCTCTGAAACTGCAAGGTCTCTGAAACTTTTTCTTCTAAAAGTTACTTAGTAACTAGGAAAATTCAAAACAAAATAACTTTTTAAGAATTCATCTCACCTCAGTCATAATGGCCAAGGTCAACCAACAATGAATCCTGGGGCAGGTGGGAAAAGGAGAACCCTCCTTGACTATTGGTGGGAATGCACATTGGTGTAGCCACTTTGGAAACCAGTGTAGAGAATCCTCACAAAACTAACACTAAATCAACCATATGACCCAGGTATACAAACCCTTTACATATGCCAAAATGGTGTGAAATCCTACTCCACAAATATTTTCTCAGGCATATTTGTTGCTGCTCTATTCTCAATAGCTAGGAAATGGAAACAACCTAAAGGTCCTTCAGCAGATGAATGGATAGTGAAAATATGCATGATTCAGCTGCAAAGAAAAATAAAATTATAAAATTTGCAGGTAAATGGATTGACCTGAAAAAAAAATTGATATTGTAAAACTCAGATCCAGAAAGACAAATACCATATGTTCCCTCTCATCAATTGTTTCTAGCTCTAAATTCTTGGATATAAATGCCTTTGCTAGGCTTTCTATTACTGTAGTGAAGCGCCATGACCAAAGCACAACTTAGGGGAGGAAAGGGTTTATTCAGATTATACTTCTACATCATAGTTCATCATCAAAGGAAGTCAGGACAGGAATTCAAGCAGGGCATGAACCTGGAGCCAGGAGCAGACACAGAGGTTATGGAGGAGTGCTGCTTACTGAGTTGTTCCTCATGGCTTGTTCAGTCTGTTTTCTTATAAAATCTAGAGTCATCAGCCAGGATGGCCCTACCCATAATGGGATGGGAACTTTTTATAAATTACTAATTAAGAGAATGCCCCACAAGTTCGGCTACAGCCTACCATTGTGGAGTCATTTTCTCAATTGAGGTTCTCATGAGTCTAGCTTGTGTCAAGTTTATAGAATACTAGCCAGTACAGTGCATATACAACATGGACTAACCATAGAAACTAGGAAACTATAAAGCTACTTTAGGGGGAGAGGATTTAGGAGAGGAATAGCAGGATACATTTTATGTCGATAATATGGAAAATGGGAAAGCATGAATAAGACTTCATTTTGGGGAGGCAGGAAGGAGATAAATATATAAGAAGAAGGAAGCATGAGGGACTAACAAAAACTCATACTATATATAAGCCACTTACTTAGGCTGACAATGTCCCCTGTAAAGCTATAAATGAAAAACCCCAGGAATGAGAAACCTACTTACAAATGGTTGGTGAGGACAGTCCAAGTGATTCCCCAAACATAGAAATTGTAGATGTACACTTTGGTTGAAGGCTTATTGCTGAAGACACTTCATGCACTTAGGCCACACGAGGATCTGGAATGATATGCGCTGGACCTGAGCCATAGTTCTCTTTTCTGTGGTCTATCTTCTATGGTTCCAGAAAATACTATGCAAGCTGCCAAGAGAGAGAAACGATTATCCAGTTGCAACATCTATGGACCATGAAAAATTACCAGTATGTCAGGATAAATGGACGAATGTGCAATAAGTACACTCACAAGTAAGCAACAGCTAACATTTATCTGTTGGATTTTAAGGCCTGCTTACCAGGAAGGGATCAGGCCTGCTCCTGGAAACTGAGCAAGCTTTGCAGATCTAATGGGGTCACAGACCTTAGAAAAGAACATATCACTGCCACTTTGCTAGACCATTCTACAATCTAAATCTCATTCTTATGCCTGTAGATTAGTGCAGCAACCACCCCAACCAATGAAGCCTCTCTTTACAACAAATGGAGAATATCACAGAAGAGATGTCTGTAAGACTGTAAGACTCAGAACACCAGGAAGTCTGCTATAAAACAGCCTTTCTTAGAAATGGCTGCATACACTAGACCAGACCAATGGCAATATCAATAGACGTCTTAACACGGAAGGGAAAAATTCTCTTGGGGTCCTTCCACTAGAAAAAACTACAGGCAACTAATGATTGCTAGGAGAGGCGAATTAACCTCTTTGAGAGATGTACCCTTTATGAGTTAATTAAAAAGCAGAACGGTCAACCTTGAAACTATATACACACCACCAGCAAAAACAGATCCAGAGAATTGTGTTTATGTATATTCGTGAACACACATACATAAACACACATATTTGTGTAATACATAATAATAGCAATAATCAAATAAAAAGGTTGTCAATCTGGAAGTGGGAATCAAGGGAAGGTAGCTTGGAGAAGCTAAAAGAAGGAAAGCCAAGGGGAAAGTTATATAATTCTATGCCCATTAAAACATATTAAAATTAAATAATTTAAATAAAAATAATCTCAGAGGTCCCACCTTTTGGATACATGATTTTCTTGGTCCCAGACCCCAGCCTATTAATGAGTTGGCTTCAAGATCCTTTTATAAGAAACATTTATGCCTTTAAATCTCCTGACTTCTTGAGAATTCACACACACACACAGTCTCTTGCCTTCTTTCGGTGGATGTGTAGGCTGTTGACAAAAATTGCTTCATGGTGAGGTCTCTCTGGGGCTGTGTTGGGAAATGCAGCTGGATCTGATGAGAGACAGAGCAAACCAAAAAGTTCCACTGTGCATTCGTCCCCCCTGGGCCTGATCCATCCCTGGTAGATGTATAGAAGAACGTCCTAGGGTCAACCTTATATAGAATTTGGTGTTTTATCCCTCACTTGATTTCAGTCTTGAGAGGAGTCAGCCCCTGTGGGGTTGGATGTGATTTTGTAAACTATGACATAGCTACATCACTGCTAAGTTCAAATTCTTAAACTAGTTTGGACATGTTAAAAGCGGCTGTGACTGCATACAGAATGACTGTGCAAGATCATGCCAGACAAAAATCTCAGCACACGTGAGTGAGGCGGTCACTAACTTCCACCTCACGCTGACTTGCTATTGGCAGTTGGTGGTTACCGGAAGAGGCGTGTCAGTTATCTTCCGAGTTGGAGCACGGTAGAGAATGTCCGTGCTCCAGTAGGTGGTTGTTTACCCATGCACATACTGGCAACATTGAGTGGATTCTGTGGTTTTTGTAAAAAAAAAAAAAAAAGGAATATATGAATTATAGTGGAGGGATGGGGATGGATTTGATCAAAATATGTTCTATGCGAGAGCCAAGTTATCTAACAACAACAAATAAGGAGGGTGTCTTCCCTCATTCTCCCTCTCCCTCTCCCTCTCCCTCTCTTCTCCCCCTTCCCCTCCCCCTCCCTCTCCCTCTCCCCCTTCCCCTCCC
>NC_034608.1:37213991-37221550 GCF_900095145.1 Mus pahari
GAGAGGGAGAGGGAGAGGGAGAGGGAGAGGGAGAGGGAGAGATTTGTACAAAGGAGTAATGGAGCAGTGGTTCAGAATTGGGTTCCTGTGGTACAGAAACACATCTGCCAAAGGAGATTATTCTCTGAGACAAACAGAATTAAGAATGGGTAAAAAAAAAATTTTTTTTTTTGAGCAAGAGCCTATATGGAGATTTACTGGGCAACAGTGGTGTGTTCCAGCCCTGTTAAGCTAAACCACATAGAAAGAAACTGAGCTAGAAATGCAGTCCAGCTGTGAATGCATTCAGGACTAGCTGCGTATACCAAGACTGGGGAATCATGGGTCCCTGGGCAGGGCTTCCCTGAATCTGTTCTTTGTGCATGCATCAGGGGCCTCTGACATTCACCAAGGCTTCTGTATTCCAGAATCTATCAGCAGGACCCGGTCCCTTCTACTGTTACAAGAAGCACAGTGCATAATCAGCTGCTGCAGAGTGAATCTGGGGCTTGGCACCACTTTGCCTCCCAGTGCTTTGAATCAAGCATGCCTTATCTCTTTTCTATGCGGCAAACTTCTGCTGTTTCATCTTGATCAATCACAAGTCCTGGCCAGTAAACAGGAGGAACCAAGTTTTAGAAGCCTGTACAGGGCCTTTTCAATCTTTTCTAGAAATTGTGCCCTTTGAATTAGCAGTTTCCTCACTGCATTAGTTCAGGGGACACTAATTCCCTTTTCCCAGTAGAAACAAACTTGAGTGTGCATATAAACCATAGTATGCCCTTGACCAGATTACCCAGGGAGCCCAGGGCCTTCTCTACAGTGGTCTGGTCTCTCATCTCTGTACATAGTATTCACTGGTTTAAGTCTTGACCTCTGGACAACACAGTCTTCAAATTCCACTCCCTCTAACCCCCAGAGGCCACGTCTCTCCATGCAGTTTTGGTTTTCCCTGTTCTTCCTGTAGTGACTTATTCAGGCATTATAAGCTAGGCATGATGCTTTCTGGAAAGGCAGCCATGGACGGCAATTTGAGGGTTTGGATGGGCGATCTGGCAACCTGTGGAGTTGGTGACCAGTGTGAATGTAAGTTAGTTTTGTTAATCCCATCTCTCATTTGAAAGCCAAGCAGCATACGCGTCTGCGTCTGCTAGACATCAGAGTAGGATATTGTGAGTGCATGGATTAAGTATAATCTCGGTTCTAAAAAGAACAGAGAAGCTATATCAATGAAGTCTCAACAATATAGATATCCAAACAAGATTTGAAGAAAGGCAACACCAACACAGATGCTAACATGCAAGGGAAAAGTTTCATGGGGATCCAACCCTAAACCAAGAACTACAGACAACTAAGGAATTCTAAGAGTAGAAGAAAACAGTCTTCCTTGAATAAAAAGTCCTCCAGTTGGTTATACAATTCCAAGTGATCCGCCCTGAAAATACCAGATTAAGTACATCATTCACTCTTATAAGAAGAGGATCAGAAGTGGTAGTAGAGGAAAACTATAGTATTCTATGAAGCCTGAGCCTCGTTGACTCCCTGTGAGACTGCTACATCACATGAATGGGCTTGACCACAACCTTAAGAGCTAGAGGGCCTGCCCTGCCTGTGTAGGGCTGTTATTCCTAACAGAAGTTCTTAAGCTGTGAGACTCTGCTCTGGACCATGCCTTTTCTGTAAGGGCCAGAAGGTTGAGTAGAACACAGTGGTCAAGCTCCAACAGTCATTGGATAGCATTATTTACAGGGAGATTATGTAAACACAAGTCTTTTTTCTTATTTTTAATTTTTAAGATTCATTCACTAAGTTGTGTGCACTGTTCCAGGTCATCTTTTCTGTCTTCATGTAAGGAATTATTGGTTAGATCAGAATTCTAGGTAACTTGAATCTTAGCTTTAGTCCCACCATACTAAGCTTTGTTAACTAAATCAAATAGAGACTGGTCCCAAATCTTGGCCACTATTCACTGTTTCCCCAAATGCTTCTGCGCTTCCCACCTCTGTGATCTTGCTTCTGAGGACAAATCATACCCGTGTGACTGCCTGCACTATTGACTCTGCCATAATGTGAGTCCTATGACTCAGGATGAGCCAGGGATGCTTGGTGATAAAGTTTTATCCCTGCTTTGGACACTCCACCCTCACCTTCTCTCTCTGCTTCTTTCACGCTGATATAGCTGATGAAGAACAATATCAATGTTCAAAATCCAGTGGTGTTTAAGCCATAGAGCCTTTGGTGAATAGCCCTACATACAAGCTATAAAACCTCTGAAAAGCCTTCGAGCTGATGATGGCACAAGCTGTTGATTCATATAGCCTGGTGTTGTCACAAAACTCAGTTACCCAGTGTGAAACAAAACCCATGCTCTCCTTAATCTGCCTCTGCTATTGTGAGTTAGCTTTCCAACTTTGCCTTAAAGGGAAGATAGTATCTTTTAAAGCTTCAAGCACAGCCAAGATATCATTGAGAGATATGAGACCACAGGAAAACACAAAGCAGAACAAACAGAACTTGTACAGGCGTTAACAAGGAAAAGTGACTTCTATTCCTAATGAACCTCTTCTGAAACAAGGGTGTCACCTTAGAAGGGCCTCTCAGACTTCAGTGGCCCATGTCATAGCCAAAGGTTCACCTGTGGAATCTGTTTTCCACATGGAAAAGTGAGGCACCTCCACTTTTAGTGGAGTGATGGGAAGTCCTGGTGACATGTGGTTGAGATATGGTCATTCTCTGACACCCAAGGCAGTCCCTGTGTCTTTTGTAATATATAAGACATAGTATGCTGCCACGCCAACACCCAACCCACTCCACACTCATCTACTTCCTCCATTTCAAAACATTTCCTACAGCCTGTGTCATCGTCAGACCAAATGCTTTTCAGAGATTTTGTATCTTGTAGGTAGGATTAAACACTGAAGGCTCTATGCCTTAATCAACAGTGAATTTTGAGCACTGATATTGTTCTCCATCCACAGTATCAGGCAGAGAGGGAAGATGAGGATGGAGTGTCTACCATGAAAGAGGAAATCTAGATTTTAAAACGACAGTGTCTATAGCTCCTAAGTATTCCTAAAGTATTCCTAAATCTATAGATCTGAATCTACTTCTCAGCATGAGCCACTAGTTTCTACATTTTGTACAGTCCTGTCTTGAGTATGTGCTATTCTTTCTTGTCAGCACCTGTGCTATAGGTGAACACCTGCTCATAGGCTTGAGCCCCCTTTAAGATCCTTGGGAGAAGAAATCAAGCTTTGTCCTTCTTCCCATCTTAGGTATCCCAGTATTTTGAACCCATTCCTTCCTAGAACTAACACACCCAGGACCTTGGGTTCACTATAGTTGCATTGACACATTGCAACAGCTGGGATCTCTGTGGTGACATGATCATCTGACTGAATAGATTATCAATACACATAAAATGGTAATAGGATTCCTCAACATTTAAGTGTATTAGTCAAGAATCTATTGACTCTTAAGCAACTGAATTGATATCTAATAGAATTAACTGAATATTGTCCTTCTTTAAAAACTCATGGGTAAAGAATACCTAGAAGTCTTCCATGTTTTTGTAAGCCTCTCTGGTACAAAGAGATGAATATGTATCATTATAGTTCTCTCTCTCTCTCTCTCTCTCTCTCTCTCTCTCTCTCTCTCTCTCTCTCTCTCATAAAATGAAACAGCCCAACTCATGAATATAGGTAGTTTTTGGACAATGATGAAGTACAAGACAGGTTTTATTTAAACTAGAGAACACCTATAACAAAGGCTTTTCTATATAGTCCAAGTTTTCTTTTGTCTTTACTACCTGAATTCTAGTTCTGTCTCTTAATTCTGAATACATTCAAAGCTTAACTGATTTGGTTCTCAGAGACTCTCAAGTTTCTTTTGGGATTTTAGATAGCTACTGAAAACATAGGATTGTATTCAAAGGCAATTCAGTCCCAAGCTACATGTCCTGGGGCTATACCCCTAAAAAAGAAATATCTTGAATATCTTTTCCATATCAGTTCTATCTGTACCCACAGCCAGAAATTGATCTGGAAACATGCCCAGGACCTGGATGACCTCAAGAGAGTCACAAAAAGCTTGACTACACCCCTCAGGCTTGCAAACGCCTGGGTGAGTGTGTGTGTGTGTTCTTTGCGGTGAGAGACACTGGAAAGACACGTCAGGAAATATGTCATACTGTCATCACGGTGACATTACAAGAATTGTACTCATGGCTTACCTTGTTATATAGGTGGACGAGCACACGTTTTGGCCCAGTCTCAGCTTGTTGGGAAGCAGTCAACTATGAGGCTTCATTATCTGCTATTTGTGTTCCTCATCTTGTTCTTGGTCCCTGCTCCAGGTAAGAGGGGTTGGGAAATAAGGAGTGGAAAGGGTTCACAACATGTAATTTAGTCTGATCTTCTCTGATCTTCTGGGTGAGCATGAAATCAGGTGGATTTGCTGAATGAAAAGCAAACATCACCAGTGGTTTCTTTCGACAACAATCATTAAGAGCCTGAAAGCAGGCTTCTGTGTCTGACCTGTAACACTCTTAAAAGACTAAATACTGTCACAGATGCCAAATCTCCACCCATCTCATCACTGGAATACTATGAATGAGACCATAGAAAACTGATGGGAGATTTTAATTCTGACAGAAATGAACAGTTTAGTCTGGTTCCCAAAACCACTATCTATTCCAATGGGCTTAGTGGTTGGAGGTGGAGAGAGACACACTGGGCTGCTTGGAAGGTACTAGAGACGATGGTAGCCTCAATCCCCAGTTCTTATGGGAGGGTTAGTGACCAGGCTACTGTGTGTTCATAGCTGAGATGCAGCCCATAGAGACATTTGTTTGTTTCCTCTTTAGATCTCTTTTAACTTTACTTGTGATTTTATAGGAAAAGAGAAACAAGTGGAAAATGAAGCTGATTCAGTGGTGCACAGTTTGCTAGATCCAGGGCCTTTCGAACATTCTTTTCCTAAAATATTCTTTTCTTTTCCTCTTGCAGGGGATGCATTTGTACCAAAAACCCTCCGAAAATTTTTCTGCAGAATAAGAGGTGGCCGGTGTGCTGCACTTAACTGCCTTGCAAAGGAAGAACAAATAGGTCGATGTTCTAATAGCGGCCGAAAATGCTGCCGAAAGAAGAAATAGAAGGCCCTGACTCAAACTGAGAATGTGCAGGGTGAGGGTGTGTGTGTGTGGGGTCCTCCTGGGAATGTATGAAAGTAAAATCAAGTTGCTATATATATATATTTTTAAAAACTAGTAGCTTAATCTCTTTGAACATTCTGTTTACTGTTAACAAATAGGCAACTAAGAATGTTACTTGACTCAGTCTGATTTGAACGAAGCAGCACCTCTGCAGCAGTCTACAAGATACCTAAGCTCACCTTCCAAGGCCAAGGATGTCAATAGGATGTGTGTGCATGTGTGTGTATGCATGTGTGTGCGCAAGAGTGCTTGCATGAGTGTACATGCATATGTGTGTGTAGCGTGTATATAAATATTGTGGATATATGGAATGTACATACACATAGACAATCTATAATTTTATACTCCATTGAAAGTGGAGTTATTATCTCTTTAAGTACACACTTTGGATCTTAACTATAGATGTTTTCAACTTTCTGGCCTTCTCCCCAGGTGCATTTTCCTGAAACTCAAATGCTAGTTTATCCCAGGTCAACCTTAACTTCTTCTGAAACTTTTGTTCTGAGAAATGGGATTTCCTGCTGCTCTGGCGTTTACTATGGTACTTCCTGCCTGGTACACACTCTACACACACATTTCCTAACTATACTGCACCCCCCCAGGAGATGTCTTGCAGTCCCTTCTTCCTCAAAACAGCAAGCTTCCCAGTTAGGAGCAGTCTTTCCCTAGATGTGCCCGCTGCAAAGTCTAAGTCCTCTGTCTATGACTCTTGTTTGTTTTTATTTTTTCAAGATGATGATTTTATTGATTAGTTTGGAATTTCACATTATGTACCCCAATCACACTCACTTCCCAGTCCTTCCAGGTTTTCCCCCATCCTTGTGATCCCCCCAAAAGATGATGATGGAGGAGGGGGAAGAGGAGGAGAAGGAGGAGGAGGAGGAGGAGGAGGAAAAGGAGATATACAAGTCCAATTTGGGCTGCCTGTATACTCACTTAAGCATGATCAAACTCCCAGTATCCAGTCCCTTAGAGAAAACGGAGTCCTCTGCCACTCACACCCCCACCAAAAGCCTTCAGTTGTTTTTGATCGGTGGACATTCACGTATCGCCACCTTCCACATTTTGCTGTATGGTTCTTAATTCTTAACAGCACAGACTTGATTTCTATTTCTAGACATTTAGTACCTTGACCGTACAATTGGTTAACAAGCATGCTTTGAGTCGAAGGACACTCATACAGCTTAGAGCTGCTTTCACTTTATTTGCTGTTCTCTAGATGTTGATACAGAGTGATTCAGACACACCCGGTCGGTAGTCTTCTTCCGCAACAGCACCATGCAGTTAGCGTCAGAATAGCTGGGCTCTTGGTGGGGAGCACCTTGTTAGAGGGGCACACAAACAGGATAGCCAAGCTTTCAGTAGGGGCAGGAGAACCATCCTCCCTCACAAAGTTTACAGAACTCATCTTCCGACAAGCTTTGTCACTTACTATTGTACCCACTGCGTGAAGCTCATCGGAAACTAAAACTCATTTAGGTTTGCACGTGTCCTCACTCCAAAAGCTGCACAGTCTTATCTCCAGGTTTTGGTGAGGGGTCTTTTTGTATGACGGTTGTGTGGTCTTCCAGAATGACCACTGGCCATTCTGCCTTTGAGGGGAAAAATGCATTCTGGAGATCTCTTTCACATAGACTTAGTTGGATGAATACAGCTATAAGAAGTCACCTTAGCTCATGGAAAGAGAGACGCATGAGCTGCAGCCACAAGAGTTCTTGAAGAGACATTCAGCCACACTGTCCCCAATAGCTAGGCTGTTGTCACCATCTCTTTGATGTACTTGTCCTCAAAAAGGAGAGGGAGAAAGGGCACTGCCTGCTCCCTCCTTTCCCCTCCCCTCACCCCAAGTTATTTCAGCTTATCTTTTCTTCCTTTTGAAATCAAGGCCTACCTCATTCAATGAGTTCAAACCAGTAGATACAGCATCCAGGAAAGTGCTCCTGGCTGTCCCTTGGGATTACAACAGGACTTTATGGGAAAATCACACTTGTATGGGTGGATCTTTAAATGACAGAGCATTGTTTTAATAGTAATTGGAGGCAGTTGAGTCATCCAGAAAAGGATGAGTTAGAATTAATGCTAAGCATGCTCATTTGGGAACCACTACCTTCTTGCAAGCTCTAAGCCCAATAAAGCCTCTCCCTACATTCTGAGAATTCCTTAAGATTGCTTGTTCAAAAGTAAAGTGAAGTCTATGAACAAATAGCCACACTAACCTAATTCAAAGTGTGTGTTTAGGTTTAAAATGACCCGGGGGGTACCCCCAGAGCTCGTGTCTCTAGCTGCATATGTAGCAGAAGACGGCCTAGTCGGCCATCATTGGGAAGAGAGGCCCCTTGGTCTTGCAAACTTTATATGCCCCAGTACA
>NC_034608.1:37221605-37229023 GCF_900095145.1 Mus pahari
GGTAGGGGAGCAGGGGGGTATAGGGGACTTTCAGGATAGCATTTGAAATGTAAATGAAGAAAATATCTAATAAAAAATAGAAAAAAAATGACCCGGGGGGGGGAGAAAAATCAATGGCTAATGAGAACCTACCTGTAAAAATGGAGGTATATGAATGCTGGCCAGATACTTCTTCACGTATATAAACAGGTCTGTGCTGTATGAGGGAATTTTCCCTAAAGAAACATAGGATGACATAATTCGGGAAAGGTTTGTTGAAGTTCTGTGATTGAGGATTAAAAAAAAAATTTGCCAGGTGGTGGCAAAGGTGGTACCTTTGATCCCAGGACCCGGAAGGCAAACAGGTGGATCTCTGAGTTGGAGGCCAGCCTGGTCTACAGAGTAAGTTCCATGACAGCCTGGTCTGCACAGAGAAACCCTGTCTCACAAAATGTTTTTCCCATGACACTAGGGAGTAACCCATGAGCCTAGTGTGTGATAGGCAAGTGCTATCGAACAGAAGGCCTCTTCTAGAATGCCTAGACCTCATACCAGTGTGAGATAATGGTTTCACGAGGTTTCTCAGGGTGGCTGCAAAAGCAATTGTGTACTTCAAATGAACCCTCTGCCTAGGCCTCTGAGTAGGTGAGATTACAGGATATTCACTGCTATACTTGGCTTGGTTGAGATCCTAAATGCTCATCACCTGGTGACTAGAACCAGGTACTTACAAGTTTCTTCTAGGTGGACATGGGACCCTATATTCAGGTAAGATGTTACCAACTCATTGCTTTCTCTGAGACAGGAAACCACACACCTATCTGACTCCATGTCCATTACATTGGGTGGATGGTGAATTGCTGGAGGTTTTTAGTAGTAAATTAACTTCAACATTGAGCAGTAACTTGGAGAAATCTATAAGACTAGACTCAAAAAGCTTGGGGAACCTTCACTTGACTCGCCTTCTGTTGTATCCAGCAGCTGAGTGGGCCCAAGACCAGAGAGATCTATGTGAAATTACTTCCCACTGAGGCCTCAGCCTGTTGCCAGACTTAGAGATGACCAAGTCAAATGTCTGTGTTATAGGCAAGTAAGCTCCCATTGTAACCAGTAAGTCTGTCCCAGAGTAGCATGGATCCCTCCCACCGAAGAAGTAGAGCAGAAAGCTGCTCTTGGTGAGCAGTGCAGGAGGAAATCATCACGCTGAATGCACTCTCAAAGAGCCACTCCTTGACAAGAGACATAAGGTGCTCTCTGTTTCACAATAGTAATTACTGGGGCTCTAGTCAGTGTGGATTCCAATGCAGGGGGCAGCACCTGGCACTATATAAGGCACTGAGCTCAAGTCCCTCTGCATCTCTGCACCAGGCTTCAGTCATGAGGATCCATTACCTTCTCTTTGCATTTCTCCTGGTGCTGCTGTCTCCACTTGCAGGTGAGTCAGGGGAATAGGGTGGTATAAGAGACAGCACCCTACCCTCTGTGTGTGTGTGTGTGTGTGTGTGTGTGTGTGTGTGTGTGTAGAGCTTTATGTGTCTCTGTGTGTGCCTCTTTGTCTTTCTCTCTTTCTTTCGTTCTTTCAAGATTTATTTATTTATTTATTTATTTATTTATTTATTTATTTAATGTTTGTGAGTACATTGTAGTTCTCTTCAGACACACCAGAGGCACTAGATCTCATTACAGATGGTTGTAAGCCACCATGTGGTTGCTGGGAATTGAACTCAGGACCTCTGGAAGAGCAGTCAAGTGCTTTTAACTACTGAGCCATCTCTCCAGCCTCCTCTTTGTCTCTTTCAGTATGTGTGTGTGTCTGTCGTTGTCTCTGTCTCTGTCTCTCTAATTCACTTATTGCCTTCCTTTTTTTTTTCATTCTTTCTTCTAAGCACATTTTAACTGTGTATTGTGTGATTGCTGAAACAAATCAAGGACTCTTTAATTTGAAGAAGCCTAATGTAGACTTACTCTCAGCTGATCTGCAGTGCCTGACTTTCATTTTCTAACTCTTGGTGCTAAACTTAAGATTATGAAATGAGTGTCTTAAAATTAATAACATGAAGAATGTTTGATTCTTATCTAAAAAAGTTATTCATTTAGAAATCTTTATATTTAAGGTGTAGAGTCTCTGCTTGCTCTAGAGAATCCTCCAGAATAACCATCCCAGCCTCTATTTGAGAACTTCCTTTCCTCCTACCTCTATTGAATACCCTTAAGCACACACTGTCCACAGGGGTAATGAGGCTCATAGCTCAGAGGGGTTATAAATCATAGCTTCCCAAACTCTGCCTACATTTTATTTTGTGGAAATGTTTGTATCCTTTTAAATTATGTACACATATATGGATCTGTGTATGGGTATGTGCCAAGTAGTACAATATCCACAGAGGCCATAAAAGGACATCTAATCTCTCAGAGATGGAGTTATAGGCACATATGGGCTGCCTGATATGGTGCTAGGAATTTACCTCAGGTCTTCTGCAGGAGTGGTATGCACTCTAAACTGCTGAGGCATCTTTCTAGGCTCTAGATTGTATTTCCTCTTTGACAATAGGCAAACGAAACAAAGGGATTCACAACTCAAGAGAGGGAGCTAAACAAGTAAGAGAGAATGTGAAATGAATGAATGAAGCAAGGACCTCTAACTGCATCAGACGAAAATGATATAGAGAAAAACATAATTTCACTAATTTTGTTGAAGGGTTCTATATGTGCCTGTACACATGTTCATACACATTCATGCCCAACGGCTGTTTGCTAAGGAGCATCTGTGTTCCATGAGATACACAAACACTTATTCTGTCTGACATTTAGATGAATGTAAAGAACAAGGGAGACGGAAGTATGAAGTAACTATCAAAAATAAGATCTTTACTTTTGGTTTCCATTGTAAATTACTTAGGAATCAAGTTATCATTAAGCAGGTCTTATACACGGAGGTTTGGGGCCAATCCTTCATTTAAAATAGGTACCTGGAAGTTAAAATACCTTAATTAAAAATAGGAAGATGGGTCAGTGACCAAAAGTGCTTGTTGTGCAAGAATGAAGATCTGACTTTGAGATCCCAGTGTCCATGAAGAAGCAGAGAGAGCTTCAGGTGCACATCTGCAATGCTAGCACTAAGAAGGCTCCCTGAGGCTCACTGGCCAGCCAGCCAGCCAGACCTCTCAATGAGTTCCAGTTCACTGAGACACTCTCTATCAAAAACTAAGGCAGAGAAGAATTGATGAACATATCTTATACCAACCTCTGGTCTCTCTATGTGCCTGCACACATGTTCATACACATTTATGCCCAACAGCTGTTTCTGATAAAAAATAACAAGGATCTTTTATTTGGAAAAGGAGAGGCAGGTCTGCAGTGAAACAGCTGAAGACTCACAGAGAATCCTTACTGAGGTCCAGCCTGATGGCCCTGAAAATTCCCATTAGTCAGGGGTGGAGCAGACCCTTCAACATTTGGGTCCTAGGGAAAACAGCACCCCTTCCCACAGCATCAGTGGTCAGAACTGGATTCAGTTCTGCTAAAACAGACATCTCAGTTTTGGGGTCCCGGGGAGCCTGCTAGGATGTACTCAAAATAATAGCACATTGGTATGTATTTCTGATCTGAGGCTTTCAACTCTAACATGTGTTTTTCTTGCTTATTCCAGCCTTTACCCAAAATATCAACAATCCAATAGCATGCATGAGAAATGGAGGCATATGCTGGGGTCCATGCGCTACCGGTTTTCAACGGATTGGCAATTGTGGCCATTTAAAAGTCAGATGCTGTAAGATAAGATAGATACAAAAAGGAAGAACAGCAAGATGAATACATTGCCAGAATTTGCTCCTCCACGAAGATGCACAAATCAAACCTAATTAAAGTTCTTTGATTACCTTCTCTAACTCCAGTTCTAGGGGATGCATACCTTCTTTTGACCTTTATAACAACCATTTGCACAGTACAGAAGTGGGAAGGTACTGAGTGGTCTTGAATTCATTTTGGGCATTACAAAACTAACAGAAGTTATGAAATAAATGGATTTAACCGATATCTATAGAACATTTCATACTAAAACACAAGGATATAACTTCTCAGCATCTCATGGTACCTTCGCCAAAATTGACCACAAAACAGGCCTCAACAGATAAATATTGAAATTATCCCATGCACCCTATCACATCACCATGGACTAAGGCTGATCTTCAATAACATAACTAATAGAAAGCTCACATACACATGGAAGCTGAACAACACTCTACTGAATGATAACTTGATCAACGAAGAAATAAGGAAGAATTTAAAGACTTTTTAGAGTTTAATGAAAACGAAGCCACAACATACCCAAACTTATGCGACACAATGAAGGCAGTCCTAAGAGGAAAACTCATGGCCCTGAGTGCCTCCAAAAAGAAACTAGAGAGAGAATACACCAGCAGCCTGACAACATACCTAGAAGCTCTAGAACTAAAGGAAGCAAATTCACCCAAGAGGAGTAGAAGGCAGGAAATAATCAAACTCAGAGCTGAAATCAACCAAGTGGAAACAAAAAGAACTATTCAAAGAATCAACCCAACCAAGAGCTGGTTCTTTGAGAAAATCAAGATAGATAAACCCTTAGCCAAACTAACTAGAGGGCACAGGGACAGTATTCTAATTAACAAAATCAGAAATGAAAAAGGAGACATAACAACAGAACCTGAGGAAATCCAAAACGTCATCAGATCCTACTACAAAAGGCGTCTTACTCTTAAACTCTGAACCTCCTCACCAATAATTTGAATACTATCATAAAGAGCATCAATCTGTTGTTTCAAATGCCTATCTAAATCCTCTTGAATACTCAGAAGTGTAACAATTTTTTTTTTTTTGCTAAATGATTAACAAAAGTAGCTATCCTAACTTCTTGTGTCAAAGCCATTGAAGAAGCAGTGGTACTAGGTATTAATGCAAATAAAGCTGCTTAACCAGCAGTAATCAATAAGCAATAAACAAGCCCACCTTTGCTTAAAGCCTGACTCACTTCTTCCAGTACTTGGAAGCTTTTTTCAGAATACTACGATCCTGTAATATTCACAAGCAATATTACAAAAGCTGGTCGATAAACAGCCATTACAGACATGCCACATTTCAATACACTAACAAAATGGGAAAGTGTGCAATCAAAACAACTTACATCAAATACTGTAGAAGAAATGAAAGTAATTTTAACATGGCCAATTAATAAACAATTAGGAGTCATAAGAAATAGCTCTTGTTCAAGTTCCCGATCCTGTCCCAATATTTTCTATGGCCAATGTAACTTCAGCTACAGCTAACTTCTTGATATGCTGTATGGAATGGCCTGCTTCTGATTGCCAAAGGCCTATGGACATCTCCTTTTGCCCAATGTTTGATTCCCTGCCCAATCAATGATCCACATTTTATTGGAAATGTTAAGCCACATTGGGGGTTTATTATAACATTCTTTCTATCTAATAACTCTGATAAATGCCAGTTCCACATTCTCTGTGGGTCCAGACCCACAAGGTAGTATCTCATGAGGATCAGGGGCAGATATTTCATAATGTTTAGGCATGCCTATCTCTAGGCTTTGATTTACAGTTTGTGAAATGCTACCCCCCCCCTGCAAATTTGAGATAACAGTGAAATACACCAATCATTCTCCCAACCAGTGGCGCAAGTTCCTTCTAGTCTGGGCAGATGTCCTGATCAGGCCTTGGGCATGAACTCCACAGCCAGTCCCAAAACACACAGAGGAAGCTCTACTCCCAGGCACTCTAACATGTCTCCAGGATCACAGGATGACTTGATGCCAGGAGCTTGGTCAAACCAGGATCTCAGGGTCCCAAAGGCACCTTGACTCCCAGGATCTCTGACACACCCAGGATCTCAGAATCACAGGATCCCAGAATCCCAGCATCCCAGAGACAGCTTGACTCTGAGGAGTTCTGACACAACCAGGATCACAGGGAGGACAGGCTGTGGTCAGATATAGTGAGGGCAGGTAGCACTAGAGATACCCAGATGGCTGGAGGCAAGCGTAAGAACATAAGCCTCAGAAACCATGGTTACTTGGCATCATCACAATCCAATTCTCCAACCAGAGCAAGTTGAGGAGACACCATCACACTGGAAAAGCAAGATTTGGATTTAAAATCACTTCTCATGATGATGATATAGGACTTTAAGAAGGACATAAATGGGCCATCTTGGGCACGAACTCTGTGGAAGGTCCCAGGTCCCTAGAGGACTCTCCATGCTCCAGGCACCCTAGCATACCCAGGATATTGGGATCACTGGTGAGTGGAACACAACATCTATTCCAAAACAACCCAGAGGGGCTTTTGCCAGCAGGAACAGGGACAAAGGAAACTAGCAGTTTGGGTTCCTTCAGGTCAGCTCCAGCCCCACACCACCTTGGGCACAAATTTGGTGGATGGTCCCACAGTTGCCAGAGGACTCTCCATGATGCAGGCACCTAGCACACCCAGGATCTTACAATCACTGAGGAGAGTTGGCCTCCAGACAGGTCTCTGACCCTGGAACTCAGGTGAGAATGCCATCTTGTATCCCAGGACTCTCAAAGACCAGTCCAAGCAGGAGAGCACATGGACCACAGAAGCAACAGAGCTTCTTGGACAGGGTCCCTTCAGGCCTTTATCTTCAGCCAGGAGGGGGATCAGAGCTCAAGACCTCTGTGCACCTTCCCTACAAGAGGTGAGCTTGCCTGCAGAGAGTGCTCTGACCACTGGGACTCAGGAGAGAGGTAGACTCCCAGGAGTGCTGACAGGCTATCAGAATCACAGGAGGAACAAACTCCAGCCAGAGATTAAAACATCTAAAACCAGAGATTACAAGAGGGCAAAAAGGCAAATGTAAGAATCTTTACTAACAGAAACCAAGACAACCCGGCATCATCGGAACCCTATACT
This sequence comes from Mus pahari, assembly GCF_900095145.1. Lineage (NCBI taxonomy): Eukaryota > Metazoa > Chordata > Mammalia > Rodentia > Muridae > Mus > Mus pahari. The sequence goes on from NC_034608.1 coordinate 37,228,502, forward strand.
CCCACCACAGCGAGTCCTGGATACCACAACACACCNGAAAAGCAAGATTCAGATTTAAAATCATATCTCATGATGCTGGTAAAGGATTTTAAGAAGGACATTAATAACTCAAAGAAATACAGGAGAACACTGCTAAACAGGTAGAAGTCCTTAAAGAGGAAGCACAAAAATCCCTTAAAGAATTATAGGAAAACACTGCTAAACAGGTAGAAGTCCTTAAAGAGAAAAAACAAAAATCCCTTAAAAAATACAGGAAACACAACTAAACAGGTGATAGAATTAAACAAAACCATCCAGGATCTAAAACTGGAAGTAGAAACAATAAAAAAAGAACCCCAAAGGGAGATAACTCTGGAGATAGAAATCCTAGGAAAGAAATCAGGAACCATAGATGTGAGCATCAGCAACAGAATACAAGAGATGGAAGAGAGAATCTCAGGTACAGAAGATTCCATAGGCAACATGGACACAGCAATCAAAGAAAATACAAAATGCAAAAAGATCCTAACTCAAAACATCCAG